>NC_143576.1:167520768-167744256 GCF_048544385.1 Mastigoproctus giganteus
TTTTGCAAATCTCCAGTCTGTGGGGGACCCTTCCCTAAGTGCAAGGATTCTCTCATAATTATGGCTAAGGGTTTTGCTTACTTCCTTTTCTGCCTCCTTTAATATAACTGGATAGGTCCCCAACACCCTAGGTGCCTTTCTTATGTTTAAATTCAACAATTTCTTCTCCACTTTTGCTCTGTGTTATTACAAAATCATTTAGCTCCCTGTTAGAATTTATTTAACTTCTGGCTTCCACTTCCTTACAGAATTCCACATGTGTGAATGTAGATGCAAAAATACTCATTCATTTTTGTCAATACAGCACAATATAGTATTGATATAGGGATTACTTGGAGGTTTTATATATAGATTTCCAGCAGCGTAATCAGTTTTCAGAATTGGCCTATAAACTATAATTTATAGCAATATAAATGTGTTTTTAATAACTTAACTTTATCAAGTAGCATGTAACATACAACTCAATATTCGTAGAGTTTTTTTGTATCAGTTATTTGGGGCAAATTTGTATAGTATAATGTAATAAGCAGTGTAGTGCATAGTAGTGGAATTGTAGGATTTTAATTGATGTTTTGTTTGTTTTTGTTATTTGGTTTTTTAGGAGCATTAGCAAACTAAGGCATATTGCTCCAGGAATATGCGGTGGTCATTCCCTGACCTTTCCGCATCCTCCGTATTTGGTGGTGATGGGCTCGAACCCCGGTCTAATCAAGAAGCGTGTGCTATGCACTGCTGCTCCTTCCCACCTGGCTACGGAGGCACCCGATTTTTAATTGAAATTGAGCTAAACAAGTAGCTTATAGGTTCTAATCACATTTGGTGGGGTATATTTTCTTGTTTTTAGTTAAGAAACTTTATTCTAGTAAGGCTATAAACTAATTTAAAAACTCTACGATGCATATAATGTAAACTTGATAGCATAATATGTATTATTACATTTAGATATCTACCAGTTTAGTATATTATTCTGAAGTTAAATTGAATTTAATGGAAATCAAGCCTCAGAATAGCAAAAAAAGCAATGAGCTCAAAGTAGCAGGAGTGCTCCGGGGGGGGGGGGGGGTGAACTGAAAAGGGAGGTTCTCCTATGAATCATGACCTAACAAAATGTGCTACTTGTGAGATGTTTTGCAGTTCTTTCTGGTTTGAGACATGATGGAGCCAAGGAAGATGTCTTTGTGTATGATCGTTAGAAAGAGCATATCTGACTAGTTGTTGATTAAGATACTTTTTTATTATGATACAGTCAATTATGCCTTTAGTATTTTTTAATATGTTCAATCTAAAAACTTGTTATATTTATGTTGAAAACTTTGCTTATAATTCGGAGTGCTTGGCTTTGCACAAAATTCAATTAGCTTTTTTTACTGCTAGATTTCTTTTTCTATTAAAATTTTCCTAAAATATCTCAATAAATGTAACTGCAAAATTCCTACACAGTTATTTAAATCCCCAACCGATACTATTAGTTTTCTACTGCTCTTTCTAAGATATAATAATATTTCTCAATATATTTATACACCGATTAGCCAAAAACATTATGACCACCTACCTAATATGATGTTGGTCCCTCCACGTGTAGCCAAAAAAAGCTCGTACCTGGTGAGGCATGGACACTACAAAATTGAGGCCAGGGCTTCTAAATTCTCCAGACATCAATGGAAGACACCTGGAAGTCTTCCTCATGTTCCCGCAAACCAGTTTTTGAACAATCCGGGCAGTGTGGGCACGGTACATTATCCTGCTGCAAGACGGCACCACCAGAGGGGGAAGACTGTTTGCAATGAAAGGGTGTACCTGGCCAGCAATGATGTTTTATCTAGGTGGTAGAAGTCAGTGTGCCTGGCACAGGGATGACTGGATCTAGGGTATCCCAGCAGAACATCGCCCAAAGCACGACACTACCGCCATCACTTCCCCAAGTAAAACGATGCACTGTTACCCGGCCGTCCACATGGTGCAACAGGAAATATGATTCATCGGATAAGGCGGACCGTCTTCCAATTACCCAAGGTTCAGTTTAAATGCTTGTGTGCCCATTGTAGGCACTGTCCACCGGTGTTACTGTGGTCAGCATGGTCCACTCAGAGCACCCTGCGGCTATGGAGCCCCATTTTTCAGCAGGGTTTGATGTACTGTGTGTAGTGGACACATTACTCTCATCACCAGCATTCCAATTACCGGTGGAGTTGCGCCACAGTAGCCCTTCTGTTGCCATGTACCATCCGGGAGAGGACTTCTCTCACCTTGAGCATCAATGAGCCGTGGTTGCCCAACACCTTGCCGGCGGTTCGTGGGTTTCCTCTCTTTGGAACAACTTTTGGAAGGTACTAACCATGGCTGACCATGAGCACCCCACCAGCCGTGCTGTTTTCGGATATGCTCTGACCCAGTTGTCTGGCCATTACAATTTGGCCCTTGTCCAACTTGCTGCCTTTTCTATCTGAAGAACAAGGGTAACACTGATTAACGGAGCTCAGTATCAGGTGTCCTTTTTATACCAGGTTCTGACCTGTGCATGTGCTGTAGTTCACCTGCAGTTGCTTCAATTTGCATAATGACTTGTTGGTCAATGTTTTTGGCTCATCAGTGTAAAGTTAAAAAAAATACTCCTATTTTCATCACTCAAATTTTTTCTTACTAACTCTTCTAAACCAGCTAAAAAATTTCATTGTCACACTTATTTTTTAAGCTGCAGATGTGATACCTGCTATCATATTATGATATATCTGTATGTTTCCCTGAAAGGCATTACATGGAAATTAATAAACAAAAATTTCAAAAGGTAAAAAAACAAAAGGACTTCATGTATACTTTTAAAATTAAATAGTTTTATTGATTAGATACCGAGAGGTGGAAGAGAAGATTTTTCTACACAAATGCACATTCAGTTAACTACTTAAAAATTAGGGCTGATGTTAACATTTTAGATCTGCTTTGCGATTTAAAAACTCAAACAAAACAGATAGAAAGAAAAAAAAAAAATTAAATTAAGAATGTATGCACAGTGAGTTGTTGATGTTCTATAGAACAAAAAATTTAACCTTTAATATATTATTAATTTTAAATGCATGCCTAGCACAATAACAGAGACAGAGATAAAGATCAATGAATATACTTCATAGAAAATAAAACTTTTGCATTAGAGGATTAAAAAATGCACTATTCTTCTTAAGGAATAATAATAATGGAGTAAGTGCAATCTTTATCAATTTTACATAACATTCTGATTTTATTGTAATGTTGACAAATTCAATCCATTTCTCACAAGTAATAACGAAGATTGCAAGTTTTCATTTGTGCACCATTAATTGCAGAAAAAAACCAAACAGGCGGTTCAGTCACCCACTAGGCCCTCCCCTTTCATAGTGATACCATAGAATGGAAGTGTGTGATGTTGAAGCTACTTGTTGTTTTTTTCTCTCTACTTTTGTGATGCAGTTGACAAGCTGTACAACTAGTTATAATGGCAGAAAAAACCATTGATATCGTTTATTGTTTTGTGTGCATCAGTAAACTCGTCGTTTATAGAAAAGATTAATCATAGATTTAATCAAGCGTACATTTTTTATAGCTGTACCTACACTGGACATTTTGCTATCTCTCTTTGCTCTCAGCTGTTCTAAAGTGACATCAAATTGATCACTGGGCCACTCAAGGGCTCTACGACCAGTGAAATAACTGTAACTTTCAAAAGGATTTGCACTAAGTTATGAAGTTTAATGAATAAAAGATGGCATAACAAGAGAGAAAATTCAGTTATAATATAGCTAATGCTATATTATAAATCTGGCTTTGGGGAAATTATAAGATGTTTTACAAGGACTATCTTTTCCTTTCATTTGTTTTTTGCAGCCAGCATGATGTTTCACTCTACAAATAATGCAATGGTCTTAATTCTAACAACAGAACAAAATTGCTTTTTGCAATGAGTTGCCCTAATGTTTACAAGGTACTACTGTCTTCTCCATTGGCGAAGCGTAACTTATTCTAGGTAGTGCAATATCGTGGTAACTCGTGAAGGTAGTCACAATATAAGATACAATTAAATCGAAGCCTCTCATACTAATGTTGTATTTCACTACTATGAACAAAGTAATTGTGAAATATCACTGATAGTTTCTGTAGTGAATTTCTAATTCGTAGTGTACTATGCCATTTGCATTTATTTTTCTTAGTATTATTATTATGACTTTCATCAACCGGTGAAATACCACCACTTTGCTTATTGGAGGCTTGAAGTGGTGAAAACCCATGTTTAGTCTCTAGAGCAAAGTTTTCCAGCATCCCCCTTCCCCCCCCATACTTCCCTTCAACCCATGCATGGTACTAAGTACTATAGGTTTTGATACCTTTCGTGTTTTGGGGTTTTTCATAAAAAAAAAAAAAAAAAAAAAAAATTTGGCATCTCTCATATTGTGGAGTTTATACTTAATAACTGGGTTGGCATGACTGCAAACATCTGGGTACCTGCTTACCTACCTACCTACCTACCTACCTACCCGCCCACTGATGATAGGCCAATAAGCCTTGAAATGGTGCCGTCTTGGTGGTGGTATTCACTGAGAATAAGTAACAATAGTCTTCTCCACTGGTGAAGCATTACTTATTCAAGGTAGTGCAATATGATAATTTGTTGTGAAGGTGATCACATTACGAGATACAATTAAATCGATGCCTCTCATACTACTGTTTTTAGTTCATTACTACGAACAAAGTATTGTGAAATATTACTGATAGTTCTGTAATTAGTTAAAAAAAAAAAAAAAAAAACACCAACTATGTGCAAATCAAGGCTGGTTAAAATAAATAAATAAATTTTCTGTTTATACTCCGGGACGACCACATGGTCAGAAGAGTTCACAAGGTAGAGATAATATAAGAAACAGCACCGTATTCAGCAGTCACAGGGGTCACCCAAGGAATGTGTACTTATTCACATGTGTGCTTGACCACTCAGCAATGGTGGCCTAATAAAGTGCAGCAGGAATGAACAAATATTCATTTGATTTCATCAGTAGTAGTATCCCAAAACTCATTATTGTAAAACAATGTATCGAGTGCTCCTAAAATTTTTTTTATTCCTTCCTTCCATTCTTCTTTAGTTTGTATTTATAATGGGAGGGGGGGGGGGGGACTTGATAAATTTTTGCATTATTTCCAACCATGCACTTAAAAAATCCCAGTCCTTGGCTGAACTTCCCACGGCACCAAAACCTTTTTCCACAGCATACCTTACTGCACCATGACAAACAGTGTTTCCAAAAGAAATTTTTTTTTTTTTCCCCTTTTTTCATATCAAGGCTAAACGACTGGAACTTTTTTTTTTTTTTTATTTAGTATATTAAGAAACAGTCACCGATTCAATGAAATACATAACCGTACCTCATTCCTTTAAAGGTGTTTGTAACAACCTTGAACTTCAGGTCCTCCATATATTGTTAATACAGTAGGATATTTTATGTCAGGATCAAACTTAGGAGGTTTGAAAAACCATTCCATACACTAAATGGCCTGATGACAGTTCATGACTAAAGAGGTCTGGCTGAGGATAACTTGGATCTAAAGCTGTAAATAAAAAATTCAAATAATACATTTTATATTCCTTCCAACAGAGGAAGGACACAAATACTGACTATGGTGAAGAAGGAAAAAGGTACAGGAGACATTATCAATATTTCACATGATAATGAAAAACCAAAATGCTTTATTTTAGTATTTTAGTTTTTCAATACTTTTTAACAAAATACAAAACATGAAGTGAAACTTTCACTGTTGCACAGAAAGGGAGTAGTCATTAATATCTTTTTATTCATTTGTTTTATCAATTCAACCTATTCACAAAACAAAATTATTAATTATGTAATATATTTCATGAATATATTTGAATATATATGAATGTAATATATTTCACGAGTCTTGAATTATGTAATATATTTCACATTTAAAAGTAATACATACAAAGATGAGTGCATGAAAAAATTTATGAACATTAAATAAGAAAAAACTTTTTATATGGGAACATAAAAAAAACAATCTTATTTGAATAGGCAGCAAAGTTTTGGTTGTATACGAGAAATGTTTTTATTGTTATGTGTTCATGAGATTAAGTAATTTCATACTTTTTGGAATGTCACTTCTGAAACAAAAGCTTAAAGCTGATCATCAAATGAGAACTGTAAATGTTTCAATCCTCGTTTCATGGTTGGAAGTTCAAGTTGGAATGCCTTAATGCAGTTTGCCACAACATCATATCTAATATCTTAACCATGAAAAGATTACACAACTTTGTTCTCCAATTTTTTAACAGCAGATCAGACGGGAATAATAGAAAAATCCCCTTTGATGGGAGAAATGTAAATTTCTGTCCCTAATACAAATTGTCAATCTTCTGAATAGAAGTACGAAGACACAGATCTAGAAAATATCACATATAAAGATATCAGTTTGAACTCCTCTGAAGAAAACTAATGCCTTTATAATAGGGCTAATGGAAACTTGAAGTCACCCAGAAATAAATTATCAGGTTCAATTATGACAAGAAAGAAAGGGTGGGTAATTCATGTTACTTGCCAAATGTAACCAGTGCTATGGTTACTTCTAGTACTAATGCTAAATAGTACCACTACTAGTAACAATATAACACTAATAATACTTTAATATAATAGTAACATAATACAGTCAGTCCTCGTATAACACAGTAATTCCTAGAAACCCTTGTGCAATATAAATAACAGGCCTTATGGGAAAAATAGGGTTAGGTGCCAACCACCAAAAGAGTGAATACCCATTTGTAACCAAAACATCACCAAACGCAATAAATAATCATAATAAAATAAGTAAGTCAGCGGTTCCCAAACTCTGCACTGCAGAATATTTAAAATTTTCAAGGGAAACATGGTGATACTCAACATTTGTTGGACACCGCATGAACTACTAGCTCTAAGTAGTTCAAAGTTCCAACATTATCATAGTTTCAAGATTACTTATTAAGTTCTTTGGACCTAATTATTAAATATCTAACAGTTCTGTTTATTGAAGTTCATTTAATAAATGGAACTGTTAGATATTTCTTTTGGCCTAGGAGCACTGTGAAAAAATTACCGAGACACTAAGGGCACCGTGAACCGAGAAAGTTTGGGAATCTCTTGACGTATTTTATTATGATTTTTACATAAAAAAATATTGCTAATGCTTTTGCTTTTATCGTAAGCAAACCTGTTCCTGATCTCCATTTTTTGATCTTTTATCCAAACAGATAACAGACATTCCATCTTTTCCAATTTCTTTGTCATGATCTTAGCCAAAAGGTTGAGAATGCAGGGAGGAATTGCAGTAGCGGCAAACCAGTTTGTCCAGCAAGTCCCGTAGTTTGCTGTGGTTTTCGTGTTGGCTTTCTTTACCCTAGCCGCTTTCTTTTTTCTCTCTGAACCTGCAGTATCTTTATCAGCACTCTTCCTTTTCAAACCATTTAAGTATTTTACTCATTTTTAGGTAATAAAGCACAATTACAGCATAAAAAGAATACAGAGAAAGCAGCACATGGGTACCAACTGAGTAACCAATGCAGTAAGTGTTGCGTTCAGCTGCTGTGATTCTGCCGCATTCGACTGCCATTTCATGTAAACGCAAAGCCCAATCGTGCATACGTGAATTAGGTTCATGTTATATGTGACATCATTCCCCTATTTATAAATTGTGCATGATCGAATTCATATAGTGTAAATGCATGTTATACGAGGCCTGACTGTACTATTACTTACTAAAACTAGGTGGTAGGTGATTCTCATCAACCAGTGCAATACGACCACTTTGCTTAATGGAGGCTTGAAGTGGTGAAACCTATGTTTAGTCTCCAGAACAAAGTTTATGGTATTCCCTCCTGCCCCATCCACGGCACTATATACTATAGGTTTTGATACCTATAGTATATATCAAAAAATATTTTTTATGAAAACCCTTTTTCAGTTTGGGGTTTTCATTTAAAAAAAAAAAAAGAGGGGGGCACAACATTAGTATTCACCCTTTCATGTGTGAGTGCTTGAAACATATGGGTCCGTGGTGGTGGTCAGTTCTTCAAAGGCACGTGGATCCACAAAAGTGATTGTTTTGAATGCGCAGGCATGGATTGTGGGCAACTATTAGTAGTGGGCTCTGTACAGTGTTTCTTTGTGTAATTTTGAAGATTTCAAAAGTGAAAATTTTGTACATAAATTTTTTAAGTATTAATTTGTTCTTATTTTGACGTAGCTGACCAACATTAGAGGGATTTCATTGTGAAAAATCAAACATAAAAGAAAACAGACTTGGAACACAAAATTTAGCATCTTAAGCATTAAGATTACAAGCAGATGCCCAGCCAGAGTGGGAAGAACACAGCCAAATATCTGAACTGAACATAGCATGCCCAATGGGGATAGTGAGCTCCACCCTGGGGAGGGTGGAGGAACTGAGGAAGAATCCTGGGGAGGAACATATATACACACACTACTCTTGTACATAGCATTATTACTTGCCAAGAAAAGGCTGTTTCACGCACTGATATGCTGTCATAGAGTTGGTACCGAAATGTAGCACTATGAATCCATCCTTCTGCTGTCCTACTTTGCTTGCTAAATCCAAGCTGTAACACAGCACGTGAAGATTGTAAAACAATACATGATGGGATTACCATCCAACCTGAATCCTGTATCCCCCTTCTGGGGTTTTTCTCTGTATTGATCCTAATCTAATCCCAACTACTCCTCATATCAATCTATCTAAGGTGCCTAGGTAGTGGGATCTATCCAGTTATACTAATGGAGAAAGTGAGGAGGTAAGCAAACCCGCAGCCATAATTATGAGAGCATCTTTGGATTCAGATTAGGTCCATATGGACTGGAGATATGCAAATGTATCCCCAATTCACAAAGGGGATCAAAAGGTGACAAAAGTAATTACAGGCCTCTTAGCTTAACTTTTGTTCCACATATTTTAGTAATGCAGGATCATCTAAACAATGTGGCAATTATATTTCGAAATAGCATGGGTTTGTTAAGGGGAAATCTTATCTGACCAATCTGATTTAATACCATGATACAGTAACAAAGTAACTGGATGAAAAAATAATTCTGATATCATATATTTAGATTTCAGGAAAGCTTTTGATATTGTTGCACATTAATAATGCTTACAATTCTAGTAGACTGAATACTTTTTGTCATTCCTTTTTTTGGGTGAATTTTATATCTTGCATCATATGCTAATGCTAATATATTTTTCAAAATATAATATCTCATTATACCATTATATCTATAGAAAAATCACTCAATTCACAAATTACCTTTCAAGAACACATGATGTTAATAAATCAGTAGGTTCCTTTATTTCTATTCTAAATTTTATGGATTTATATCAATTATTTTGCAAACTGCTATTTTGTTGAAGTGGTGAAACCTATGTTTAGTCTCCAGAACAAAGTTTATGGTATTCCCTCCTGCCCCATCCACGGCACTATATACTATAGGTTTTGATACCTATAGTATATATCAAAAAATATTTTTTATGAAAACCCTTTTTCAGTTTGGGGTTTTCATTTAAAAAGGTAGTGGGATCTTTTGCAATTAATATATCTTAAATTAAATTTTCTTCACTAGCATATAACTGATAATGACATGCATAACTGATAATGAAAACAAACCTACCTACAGGCTCCAAAAGGTATCCCAGTGACTGAACCCAAATCTTCGATGGAGTTGGAAGACCAGCTTCATATGACCAATTCATCTGGAACACCTCTCCAAATGGAGTCTGGCTGATTTTGCTCTGGACAGTAACAAATAAACTGCAGTCCTATATAAAATACACTAATATTACATATTGACTGTGATAAAACAAAATATGACAGGCATCAGAGCAATACAGTAAAAGCTTATGAAGTCAAAGTACTTGACACTTCCAAGTCAGCACAGCCCTGATCAGGCGAATCTGGTCATTAAGAAAGGTCTGGTTAATTTGAAGGTTTTTCGACTCTCTTTCTGTTAACCATCATATTACACATTATAGTCTCCAAAGGCAGATGCAAAAAGCAAACGAAATAACATTGCATGCAACATTTAAAAAAAAAATGTTCAGCAAATTGGTACACAAATGCATGTTATTAATTCTTGAACAGCAAGCACCAAATGCTTCATATGTTGATAGGGATGCAAGTGTACAGAGAAGGGCAACAAGATTAGTGAATGGAACAAAGGGGTGCTCTTACGAAGAAAGGCTTAAGTTTTGCAAATTACAGTGTCTGGAGACTAGGCACCAGCGAGGTGATCTGATAGAGGTGTATAAAGCCTTGAATGGTTTGAGCATGCTCAATGCTGATGGGATTCTTCCTCTAGCTAAGAATAATCACCTGAGAAGGCACAAATTCAAATTGAGGAAAGACAGATGTAGGATAGACGTGCGGAAATTTGCCTTTAGCCAGCGGGTGGTTGGTTGATGGAACAGACTTCCATCCCTTGTGGCGGAGGTTGATAGCCTAAATAAGTTTAAGGCTCAGCTGGACAGGTATTTTGAACAAACGGAGGGGTGAAGTAGAAGTGAATTTTTTTTTTTTTTTTTTTTGGCTGATGCTGCATAACTTGCTTTCTTGCATCAAATGCCTCTACTAAGTGTGCACATTTTATAAAATACAACTGCAAAGGTTTAAACATTTTACTGCAGGAAGAGATAACTTAGCTACTCCACTGTAACACAAGTGGAATAAGGAAAAACCTGTTAATGAGGGAAAGTTTGATAATCCACACTTTCAATTTTTTTCTTTCTTTCTTTTTAATGAAAAATCCAAAGATGTAGTAGAGCTTAGTCCTGTGCATGACTTGATGGCTGAGAAGCAGTAAATACTTGTTGGCATTAGACTTGAATTTCTGTATCCTGTAATTTTTGGGAAATACATGTGAAGTTGTTACAGAAAATAGGAGCAGAAGGGGAAAATGAGGAAGACAAAAAGTTGGTTTTGTGCGTTTGGAGGTGAATGAATGCTGAATGGTTGCAGCACATGTTTAAAGTAGTCTGGAAGAGAGGTAGGGAATGACAGGTACCAATTCAGAAAAAAAAAAAAGTTCCAATGGAACTATCTAGAGAAAAGGCATACAGGAGAAACTGAATACCTACGTTACAGAGAGAGAGAGAGAGAGAGGTGAATCATTCATTAACTGTACTTATAGCCATACTTACCATTACTAATTGGAATTCATGAAACAATATTCTCAATCTGATTATCAGCAGTGATTTACTATGTATTAAGAATCTTCATGTTCTTAAAGGTTCCTTTAATTAGCATTAGCATTAGTAGAGGCATTTGATGCAAGAAAGCAAGCTTATGCAGCATCAGCCAAAAAAAAAAAAAAAAAAAAAAAAACCCCACTTCCACATCACCCCTCTGTTCGTTCAAAATACCTGTCCAGCTGAGCCTTAAACTTATTTAGGCTATCAACCTCCACCACAAGGGATGGAAGTCTGGTCCACCAACCAACCACCCGCTGGCTAAAGGCAAATTTCCGCACGTCTATCCTACATCTGTCTTTCCTCAATTTGAATTTATGCCCTCTCAGGTGATTATTCTGAGCTAGAGGAAGAATCCCATCAGCACTGAGCATGCTCAAACCATTCAAGCCTTTATACACCTCTATCAGATCACCTCGCTGGTGCCTAGTCTCCAGACACTGTAATTTGCAAAACTTAAGCCTTTCTTCGTAAGAGCACCCCTTTGTTCCATTCACCAATCTTGTTGCCCTTCTCTGTACTCGTTCCAGCAGCTCTACATCCTTCTTGAAATGAGGCCTCCAGACCTGTATACAGTACTCTAGGTGCGGCCTGACCATTGCCTTATACAAGGGAATAATCACCTCCTTATCCCTGCTGGAAAAATTCCTGTATATCATTGACAATACTCCATGAGCTACTCTTGCAGCCCATCTGCACTGCTCAGAGAACTTCATATCTGCCTGCACAACCACCCCCAAGTCCCTTTCATTCTCTACCACTGTCAGTGTAGTACCACAGAGTTGATACGTTGCTCTGGGGTTGCTGTTTCCATTGTGTAGTATATTTGTCATTTTTACATTTGTCAATGTTAAACTTCATTTGCCACCTCTCAGCCAATCTGCTCAACCTTTCCAGATCCTGTTGCAGCAGCATAGTGTCAGTAGTGTCCTTGACAACCCTGCCAACCTTTGTATCGTCTGCAAACTTGGACATTAAGCTTGATATACCATCATCAATATCATTTATAAATACAGAAAACAATAATGGACCCAACACTGAGCCCTGAGGGACTCCACTAATAACATTAGTCCACGATGAGCAGTGTCCATTGATTACCACTCTCTGTCTTCTCCCACTCAACCACCCCTTTATCCATAGCAGCAATTTGCCTCCAATGTCACACTGCTCCAATTTGTGTAGCAGTCTTCCATGTGCAACAGTATCAAAAGCCTTTCTAAGATCCAAGTATATAATATCAAAGTTATTCCCTGCATCCAGTTCTTTTGTGACTGCATCATAATATCCAATCAAATTGGTCAGGCAAGACTTCCCCTTAACAAAACCATGCTGTGTCCGAGCTATAACTGAAGTCTTGTCTAAATGATCCTGCAGTGCTTCTTTAACCAGTGCCTCCATTAATTTTCCTGGAACAGAAGTTAAGCTCACAGGTCTATAATTACTTGTGTCAGCCTTTGATCCTCCTTTGTGAATTGGGGTCACATTTGCACATTTCCAGTCTATGGTACCTCCCCTGAGTCCAAGGAAGCTCTCATAATTATGGCTAAGGGTTTGCTTACTTCCTTTGCTGCCTCCTTTAATATAACTGGATAGATCCCATCCACCCCAGGTGCCTTTCTTGTGTTTATCTTGAACAGTTTCTCCTGCACTTTACTCCCAGTGATTTCAAGATTTTGTAGCTTACTGCTAGAGTTGAATACACCTCTGGCATTCCCCTCGCTGAATAACTCCTCATGTGTGAATGTCGATGCAAAATATTCATTTAGTTTGTTAGCTGCCTGAGCAGGGTCATCAACAGCTGACCCATCAATATCAAGTGGACCAATCTGATTCATCCCCTTCCTTCTAGAGTTTACATAAGTAAAGAACTCTTTGCTGTTTTTCTTTGCATCCCTTGCATCCCAATTGAAGATCAGTGATCCCTTTTACCACCACAATGATCACAGTATACTGATGGGTGATTTATTCAAATAAATAACTATTCCACAGGTAAACAAAAGGGTTTAAGTTTTCACAAATGTAATTATAATGGGATCAGACATTATTTAAACCCTTTTTCCATGGGACAAACTGATGCTGAAAAATGTAAATGCCAATTAGGTAATTTTCAGAAAAATAATCATGGAGGTCATTAAGCAATTTACACCAACTAAGGAATGTCAGATGAACTGATGGGCTTAGTTGCAAAGAAGAAAAATGCATGGGATGGTAATAAGTTGAGAGGATACAGAGCCCTATAATAGAGTTTGAGTTTGATTTGGGTTTTATTGGCGCATTAGCAACTTAGGCTATAATGCGCCAAGACCAGGTCATGTATAAAGCCCTATAATAGATACAAGTTTCTCAGGGTGTTAGGCACCTAAGACAGATAGGAGAATTATGAATTTCAATAAATTCATAATGCTATTAATAATATCATGAATAGAAAAGTAGCAAGGAATTTATGTGATTCATTAATTTCCTTCTATTGTTAAATGAAATGAGTGAATATGAATGGTATAACTGTAGATGATCCTGTGCTGATAGCTGATAAATTGAATAAATATTTCGCATATACATTACACGTGACGATTTTAGAGACAGGGTTAGCAGAAGTCTTATTTAATACCCACCAGAAGTTAAATGATTGTATAATAACAGAAGTAAGGTGGAAGAGACATTTCTGTAGCTAAAAGTGAACCAAAACTGCTGAGGATGATGGAATCTATCCAATTATTTTAAAAGAAAGCTGCAAAAGAATTAGTTAAACCTTTAGCCATTATATTGAAAAAATTCTTAAATTCAGGATAAGTACCTACAGATTGGAGATTGCAAATATAACCCCTATTCACAAGGCTAGTTCAAAAGTGAAGCGGATAACCTATGGACCTCTAAGTTTAAGCACTGTAAAAGGGAAAACAATAGAATCATTACTTAAAGAAGTAATGCAAGTTCATCTTGAAAGGAGTGGGCCCAAAAGGCAAATACAGCAAGGATTTTCAAAAGGTAGATTATGCCTGACTAATCTTGATTAACTACTATGAAGTTGTTACAAAGGAACTGGATGCAAAGAATAATTTTAACATATCATATAATTAGCTTCAGTAAAGCCTTTGATACTGTACTGTACTGCACATACAATTGTTCTTTAAACTAGAGCAATGTGGAAAATGGGGGCACATTCCTACTCTAGGTAAAGGGATTAGTAAAGACAAAGAGTGGTTATAAATGGCCACTGCTCTTTCTGCACTAATGTGATAGTTGGTGAGCCACAGAGATCACACTGGGTCCCATACTGTTTTCAATATTTATTAATGTAAGTTATTTCAAGTTTGACATCTAAGTTTTTGGATGATACAAAGGTGGGCACAGTGTTAATGACAATTATCTGTGATATTCTACTGTAGGCAATCAAAGAGAGAAGATGTGTTTTTAAGTGTTACAGCAAAT
This sequence comes from Mastigoproctus giganteus, assembly GCF_048544385.1. Lineage (NCBI taxonomy): Eukaryota > Metazoa > Arthropoda > Arachnida > Uropygi > Thelyphonidae > Mastigoproctus > Mastigoproctus giganteus. The sequence goes on from NC_143576.1 coordinate 167,535,454, forward strand.
TAACTGAAGGAAAATTAAAATCAAGTTTTTAGTAGGCAAATGTTTTGTTTATATTTAATTACTATAATTTTTAAATCTTATTCCAGTAATTTTGTAAATTTAATTCCTAAATTTTCTAAATTATTTCTGCTAAGTTACATTCTCTGTTAACTTTGGTAGCTTAATTTTAACTTCAATAGTGCATAAAGTTTTGGTAACAGTTAAATACTACATTAATTTAAATTCTGTAAATATATTGTACATTTCTATTTTGTAATATTTCTTAAGTTTAAATTTTACCTAAATAATGGTTGTTACAAGATCCACTTTCAACACGTCATCTGAGGATATTGTTACTCAGATGGAAATGGCTGCAGGCGTTTCTACTGGGAGTAACGAGTTTGTTACTCCCACTGTTATATGCTGTTTGTTATAGCCAACAGCATATATTTATGGTCGGCTAGTAAACAAAACAAGGACAACTGATAATCCTTCATTACACCCGACATAAGTACTGATCTCAAATTCTAACTTTGTGCATTACTAGAAGAATCTGAATCACTGAAGAAACGGTTGTTTTTCTAGATACAAATGTAACTGGGAACTTGTCAGAGACTCAAGTATCTCACGACGTCCCAAGTGATGAAAACTCAATTTGGATCCAACGGACAGAGTAGAAAAGTGCATACTGTTCTGGTAGGTTTAGTTTTATTGAGAGACTGTTGGCAGGGAAAGCATTAGTAAAGGCATACGATGCAAGAAAACAAGCTTATGCAGCATCAGCGAAAAAAAAAAAAAAAAAACCCTCCCATTTCACCCCTCCATTTGTTTCAAATGCCTGTTCAGCTTTAAATTTATTTAGTCTATTAACTTCCACAACAAAAGATGGAAGTCTGTTCCACCAATGAACCACTCGCTGGTTAAAGGCAATATATTCTACAACTGTCTTTCCTCAATTTGAATCTATGCCCCCTTCAGGTTCTTAATCTGAGCAAGAGGAAGAATCCCATTAGCATTCAGCTTGCTCAACCCATTCAGGGCCTTATACACTTCAATCAGATCATCTTGCGGGTGCCTACTCTTGAGGTGCTACAATTTGCTGAACTTAAGACTTTCTTGGTAAGAGCACCCCTTTGTTCTCCTCACCAATCTCGTCCTTATCTTCCAACAGCTCTACATCCTTCCTAAAATGGGACCTCCAGACCTGTACACAGTACTCTAGGTGTGGCCTGACCACTGCTTTGTACAATGGGATAATCACATCCCTGTCAGCAAAATTCCTATACAGTAATACCCCGAAGTTACGCGATAGGTGGGTCCGACGAAAATCGCGTAAGTCGAATTCGCGTAAGTCGGGGTACAACTTTGCATATAAATACATATAAATTTTGCTTAATTGGGACCAAGGACTAACAAAAACACTAGTTTAGAAGAAAAATATTAATAAAATTGCAGTTTTTTATACATATTAATACAAAATATGTATTAAAAAAACAAATGACTTACGTTAAAAAGTTATTTCGATGTCGATGGCTTCATAAAATCTAACAAATTCGCCTGACGACACAGCGCCTTCTTTTTTTCACGCAGAATTTCTTCGTAGCAAGCTAATAATTTTTTTATTCCTTGCTTTGTAGCTATAACGCGTTCTTCGTTGGAGTCTATGTTTTCTAAAATTTTTAAGCCCTTTACAATTGAGCCCTTTTCAATTTTCAACCTGTCAAGTTTTCAATTGTCATGTGCTTTTCGCCGTTGCTTCGTTTAGGCCTGTAGCACGTGCAATATCACATGGTCTTTCATTTCGCTCAAAGCGTTTCACAATTTCATATTTTTTCCTCTATTGACAGAGGCGGACTGGCCATAAGCCTTACCGGGGCCAGTGTAACCCCGGTGGGCCAGTGTGATTTTGGCCATAAACCATAGTATGAGGCCACTATAAATTTTCCAGGGTAAGAATTTTTGACCCAGTCCGCCTCTGTTTATCGATAATTGCTTTTCTTTTTCTCTCTGAATCTGCAGTGTCTTCACCAGGACGCTTCCTTTTCACACCTTTTAATTAAGTATTTTACTCATTTTTAGGGAATAAAGCGCAATTACAAAACGAGGAGGCACGCTTGATACGCATAAACAAAGCTGCGTGCATGTAGCAACTGAATAAACAACACCATAAAGGCAGAGATACACTATTAACACCGCACATTTCTAGGGGTTACCACCATAAAACAATAAAAATCCAGTTGCGTTTCTGCTAGTGAAATCTGTTATAAACTGGTAGTAAACTCGATCTAATTGCATTTGCGATTATACCGATAGCTGGAATTGTGTTGGTTTTTACGTTATTATGGTGAAATGTGTTTTTCCCTTCACTGATATAAAAAACATAAAAGCAGCAAAGTTGAATTTTTTTCATCTTTAGCTCTCATTCTCCGCCGTCGCACCGTATATCGATAACATATGAAAAACGACCTTGAAAATAGTGGGCGGCAGCGTTGCCAAACGAAAAAATCAAGAACCGCGTAACACCGAGTTCGCGTAAGTCTGGGTAGCGTAAGTCGGGGTATTACTGTATATCATTGACAAGACTCCATGACCTGCCCTGGCAGCCCATCTGCACTGCTCAGCAACCTTCATATATGACTGCACAATTACACGCAAGTCTTTTTAACTTTCCACTTCCCTAAGTGTAGTACCACACAGTTGGTATGTTTCTCTTGGGTTATTGTTACGCATATGAAACGGATAACTTCTGATTTTAAGGGGCATAAGAGAGCAATATTATTCATGCGGGGAATAATAATACTAAAGGAGCATGATTGGCAGGTTGTTGGAAAAATATAGAGCTATGCTGAAAACAGTCGCAAGTTAGATCAAAATATGTGTCTGCAATTCTACCCGGACACAATAGGAGGAATTATATGCTGAAAGCCTTGTGGATTAACTCAAAACTGGAGGGATTCTGCAAAGCATTTGAGTAAAAATTTTTTATCAACATGTCCCACACTTGAAGAGAAAGAATCTATCTTACAGAAATTGTAGAGGCAGGATTCATTTGAACACGAGGTGGTGCATGGGTTTTTGCCAGTACCACTGGGTTACCTTAACACACATACCTTAACATACCTTAACATTTTGAGGAAATGTGAGTTGGGGAGGATGTAATATAGACATGCATTTATCTGATGATATGGGTCAAAATAATGCTTGCACACTTATCTAGAGTTCTTGTTTGCTGCTGCAACAGTTGATGTTGGCAAGATCCATAGCCAAGTGGTCAGGAACAGCAGTGCAGTAGCACACGCTCTTTGAGTAGACCGGGGTTCAAGCCCCTGACTGCTGAATATAGGTAATGGATATGAATTTTGGTTTTATTCTTTAAACAACCTTGGAAACATGTTTTTCAATTAACTGCCTATGTAATGTTTTCAATTAATACTGTGTAACCCTTCCTTTCATATGGATCACTTTATGGATTCAACTAGATCCCTGAAATAGTTTATATCAATAGCAGTTCATTCTGAAAACAATTCAGCCTATAATTAATCGAGGTTTCATGGATGCTGTTGTTGTGTTTCACTTTTCCTTCAAATAGTCCCATACATTCTCTACTGGGTTTAAATTTGACAACCTGGCTGCCACTTTAGATGTTGTGCCATATCACACATTCCTTGCCCCAGTTTAAAACAGCAGAGGCCACGTGAACCAGATTGTTGTCATCCCGAAATACAAAACCACGAGTATCCCTCAAATGTTGAGCAAAAGACAGAAGATGATTATTCAGAATATTTATATAGCCAGCTTGATTCATCCTTGTTGGTATTTCAAGTAGGGAACTCAGTCCATAACAGTTATTACCAAAGGATCAATCATCACCAATTGTACACATGCGATCTTGCAAACAATCTGTATGACATGCCTCGTTGTTTCTCCTAAAAACTCGTTGCCCGGCATCTTTATTGCACAGGAAAAATTTGGATTCATCAAACCAAATGCAGCTATCCAATCATCAACAGTCCAGTCTTTATCTCTTTTAGCCCATATTAACCAGACATTTTTTTAAATGCAGCTGAACATTAGTCTTCTTTTTTTTTTTTTTTTTTGGGCCCAACTTCAGATAGTCACGTTATGCAATTTTCTTTGCAGTGTTCTCTTAGAGGTTAACTGATGTAGTCTGTGGATAACCAGCTGGAGCAATTCTTTTGATTGAAATTAGTTTTCATTTACTAGGCATGACATCCATCACTGATTTCCAATTGATTTCAACTTGCCTCATTCTTTAAAAATTCTTATTACTGTTCTTTCTGAAACACTATCAAATTCAGCTACTTCTTTAAAAGGATGTCCTTTAGACATGCAAGATTCTATCCCTCCTTTTTTCCACTCCATCTTTTGTGTTGAAAATCCTGTTTTCTTCAATTGGTATAACTGTAAACACAGAAAATCCATTAACATTATACTCTAATCTCAGTGATGTAAGTAAACAAGTACAGAAGATACGTTTAATCTGTTATGCCCTAAATATCACAAGTGACTAATTTTTGCCTGTTGTCCCCATACAGCCATCACATAATCTGAGAATAGTTTAGCATTATTATACTCTTATGTCTTAAAGTGTTTCCAATTCTCATAACCTGTGAATCAATAAATGTTCATAGATTATTAGATCTTTAGCAGTAAAACAACAATGATCATAAAAGCAAACAAATCATTAAACATACAAAATTCACAAGTAAACAGGAGGTTCAGCAATGCAACTGCAAAGAATTTCAAGCAAATTATACACAAGTTCTTAACTGATGACTGTGCCCTCTCAAAATAAATAAATAAATATGGGAGTATTTCTTTTGTTCCTAAAAAATTCTTTAAGCTAGTCAGAAGTGGTGTAACTATTTTCAATGTGGCCTCTGGATTCCTCAAAAGAATCACAGCTGTAGGGGTGGAGGAGTCTAGATCCCCTATGACTTGAATGATTATATAAAATAGATGTATTTTCATATAACACTAATGGTAACAGGTTTAAGAATTCATAGAGAGCTTTAGTCATTCCAAGAGATGAGATACAAAAAAAAATAATAATAATAATAAAATAAAATAGTTTGCTGCTTAATTTCAGTTTCTCAGAACTACTCTTAACATTAACAGTGGCCACAAATTAGCTTAACTAGTTAACATTTAACAATGTAAGAAAAGTTAGTGGTATTTATATACAGTTCTTTAACTCTCTAGAGTACATATAGCTTTCTCCTGCTGTGTCCAAGGTAAAAATGCTCTTCCAAAAATATCTTTAATTTCCAGTATTCTATTGCTGTATTCATTAAGTTCGCTACCTCTTTCGCTTCAGAAAATTAATTTCATTGTGGTTACATCACTTGCAAAAACACACAGGTAAATTCATCTTACCTTTAAAAAAAAAATTAAAGCTGCATATATAATTACCCATGATGATACCTTTGTAAAGCTTTAACAGTTCCTTCTGCATTTAACCTCTCCTTTTAAAAGTATCAGCTGGCGTTGGCAGAGTTAAATTCATACAGAACATATTAAATGCCTTACAGTTGCCATTACACCCACTGACCCCACATATAACATGATTTTGGACCTTAAAATAGCTTCTACCTGAGATAACTAATGTTTTAAATCAATATCTCACTGTATGTATCTTTCATGTAACCCCGGGGGCTCACATCTAGTGAGTATGGGCTTGGCAAACCCAGGGTCCTGAGCTGGATATCATCATTCTTCTCTTTCTTGGTGATTCCTTTCTACTTCTCTCTCTCTCTCTCTCTCTCTCTCTCTCTCTCTCTCTCTCTCTCTCTCTCTCTCTCTCTCTCTCTCTCTCTCTCTCTCTCTCTCTCTCTCTCTCTCTCTCTCTCTCTCAGGGGGTAACTTGGGAATTTTTTTTTTTGGCTGTTGCAGCATAAGCCTCAGGCTTCCTTGTATCATATGGCCATTAATAATAATAATAATAATAAAATCAGCTGACTAGAATCACATAAAATACAATGTAAACTACATGTAATGGTCAGCTTCAAGTTTAATTTCATAAAAAGCCATTATTTTAAAAAGGCATCCCTTCTGTGACTCACAGCACTATCAACCAAGTAGCAGTTGTTTCTATAAATAATAAAAAAGTGAAAAAATGCAAGAGTGAGAAACGCGAATAAGCAGGCAACAAACAATGTGAAAATATACATGAAAGCGAAACAGTGTTTACATATACATCAAGATATCAAGAAATACTGGCTTATTTGTGCATAGCGGAACATTAACCACTAATTAGTTCATAAATAATTTTTACAAATTATTTACAAACTAATACATCAATTAAACAGTTTTCCTTACAACAGCTAGTTATAGTAATAGTCAAGATATCCAAAATAAAATGAAGTCAAATACAGATCATATACAAAGTGACAATCATATATATAGTGCATTTTTGGAAGAAAACTACTTTCCAGTTCTGAGTGCATAAAGTTGTGGAAAGCCCAGTTCATAAAAAAAAGGTCGAAGAATGCTGCTCACAACTTCTGCAATATGACATAATGAAATCCTCTATAATGAAATGAAAGCCCTGGTCCACTGGAGGTAGCTACTGTTGGTGACTCTATATGCCAGAAAATAGAAGACCCCCGCCCATATCAACGGGGGATATGTTCTAAGATCTACCGTGAATGGCTGAAACTGCAGATATAAGCGAACACCTGCTGACCCTATATATAACGTGATTTTCTTGTACATACATACATACATACATACATATATATATACAGGCTGTCTCAAAAATATTGGGACGTTTAGAGGAGGTAGGTAACATCTAAAGGAATGTGAATCGCATAGGAACCCATAATCTGAAACGTCACGGAAAAGTAGTAGCAGAGGCACAAGAAGCAGAAATGACACAAGACAGTAATTAGTGGCAAACATTTATTTGACACAATATCAACAATGGAGTACGAGATGAATTCATTTCGTGATGTTACAACAGATGCTCGAAGGTTCCACCATGAGACGTGATGCATGCGTGACACCGACGCAGCATGGATTGGCAGATATGGTCGAACACACCTGGAGTTCCTTTGACAGCAGCAGCAGTGCAGACGAGTCTCGCCACTGGATCCATTCCATCTCCACAGGCGATTCATACATGATAGATCTGAGGGGCCCCCATGGAAAGAAATCAAGGCTCAATAAATCAGGTGAGCATGGGAGCCAGGCAACGGGTCCACCACGGCCAATCCATCGATGCCCAAAATGCCTGTTCAAATGGTCACGAACACATCTTCCATAATGGGCAGGCGCCCCATCATGTTGAAACCAAATGTTGCGTCTCACATTTGCTGGAACATCGTCAAGTAAACCTGGGAGAACTTGTTCAAGAAAGATCCGATATTTAGGGAGTTCATGCGGGATGGTAACAGGTATGGGCCGACTAACCAGTCACCAACCATACCTGCCCACACATTTATTGCAAATGTTACGGTGGGGATGAATATGAATTAACGAAATGATTAAATGTTTTAGTTATATTTATTACTTTAATTTTGATGAACATAACAGACGAATTACTAAATGGTTTTTGAGTGTTTAATTGATTTTTGATTGTAGTAGTAGTAGTAGTAGTAGTGGCATGTGATGCAAGAAAACAAGCGTATGAGCTTATGCAGCATCAGCCAAAAAAAAAAAAAAAAATCACACCATTCCCTCCAAATGCCTGGCCAGTTCCTCCTTAAATTTATTCAACCTATCAACTTCCACAATGACAAATGGAAGTTTGTTCCAGCAATTAACCATCCGCTGGCTAAAGGCAAATTTCCGCACAACTATTCTACACCTGTCCTTTCTTAATTTGAATTTATGCCCCCTTAGGTTCGTAATCTGAACAAGTGGAAGGATCCCATCAGAATTCAGCGTGCTCAACCCATTCAAGGACTTATACACCTCAATCAGATCACCAGGTGCTTAGCCTCCAGCCACTGCAATTTGCAGAACTTAAGCCTCTCTTGGTAAGAGGATCCCTTCATTCCCCTCACCAATCTTGTTGCCCTTCTCTGTACACGGTCAAGTAAATCATGAGGCCTCCAGACCTGTATGCAGTACTCAAGGTGTGGCCTGACCATTGCCTTATACAGAGGAATAATCACCTCCTTTTCCCTGCTAGCAAAATTCCTATATATCATTGACAAAATCCCATGACCTGCCCTGGCAGCCTGTCTGCATTGCTCAGAAAACTTCATATCTGACTGCACAATTACTCCCAGGTCTTTTTCATTTTCTACCATCTTAAGTGTAGTACCACACAGTTGGTACGTTTCTCTGGGGTTACTTCTACCCATATGCAGTACTTTGCATTTGTCAAGGTTAAACTTCAGTTGCCACTTCTTAGCTCAACTGCCCAAATTATCTAGATCTTGTTGCAGTAGCACACTGCCATTACTGTCATTAACAACACTGCCAACCTTTGTATCAATTTTCAAACTTCGACATTAAGCCTGATATACCTTCACTTCATCAATATAATTGATAAATATACAAAACAACAGTGGATCCAACACCGAACCCTGTGGAACTCCACTAATAACATTAGTCCATGAAGAGCAGCACCCACTGATTACCACCCTCTGTCTTCTCCCACTTAACTATCCTTTTATCCATTGTAGCAACTTAACCTTAATACCATTCTGCTCCAATTTGTACAATAGTCTTCCATGCGCAACAGTGTCAAAAGCTTTCCTGAAATCCAAATATATGATATCAAAATTATTTTTTGCATCCAGTTCCTTTGTAACCACATCATAATATCCAATCAAATTTGTCAGACAAGACTTTCCCTTAAATCTATGCTGCATCTGAATGATTGCTGCAGTATTGTCTAGATGATCCTGCAATGCATCTTTAACCAGTGACTCCATTATTTTACCCGGAACAGAAGTTAAATTAACTGGTCTGTAATTACTCATGTCACCCTTCGATTCCCCTTTGTGAATTGGGGATACATTTGCACATCTCCAGTCCGTGGGAACCTCCCGAGTTCAAGGATGCTCTCATAATTATGGCTAAGGGTTTGCTTAGTTGCTTTGCTGCCTCCTTTAACATAATTGGATAGATCCCATCCACCGCAGGTGCTTTTCTTATATTTAACTTTAACAATTTCTCCTCCACTTTGCTCTCAGTTATTACAAAATCATTAAGTATCCTGCTATAATTTGATAACCTTCTGCCATTTTCAAACCTTAATAATTACTCATGTGTGAATGTAGATGAAAAATACTCATTCAGTTTGTTTGCTATCTGAGCAGGATCATCAACAGTCGAACCAGCGATGTCAAGTGGACTAATCAGATTCATCCCCTTCCGTTTAGAGTTTATATAAGTAAAGAAATCCTTGCTGTTTTTCTTAGCATCTTTTGCCAAGGATTTCTCGTAATCAGCTTTCGCCTGCCTAACCTCCTTTTGATTGTAGTAGTATGCAGTGACTTTGTGACCTGATTACAGACTAGCTTATATCTGCCAGAGGCTTCTGAGTTGCTTGATAATTTATATGGATGCCATGCATTTTTCTTCCCTATTACGAGTCTCATTAGTTCATTAGATAACCATTTAGGCCTAAACCTTGAACAATATTTCTTAATAGGTATGAAACTTTTAGTAGAATCCACGATTAATTCCTTGCATCCACTTCCCACTTAGAATTTACTGTTGGTAACATCGTCAGTTGATCCCACTGCACAGAATTTAAAAACTATCTGAGACCACTGTACTCACCTTTACAGAAGCAAAAACTCTTTCCTTTACCCCTGATGGTAATTTAATCTTTAAGTAAATCCCACATCAGTACACTGTGATCACTGCCACCTAGTGGTTCCTTTATCTGCAAATTCTTAATACACGAATGATCACTGCTGATAATCAGATCAAGAGTATTACTCTCTCTTGCTGCCTCTTGAACATGCTTGCTGCAGAAAACAATCATCCAATAAATCCACAAAAGTCTTATTAGTGTGTGAGTGACCAACCCACAAGTTCCAGTCAATATCTGGGAAGTTAAAATCCCCCATTATAAGACGTTCTGATTTACTGGCATGCTCTATTTCTCTGTACAATTGTTCATTGTACTCATTCGAGTCATTAGGCCTATAACACACTCCTACTCTTATTTTTGCTTTCGCAGTGCTTATGTCACAACAAACTGACTCAACAGTGCACTGTTCAACTATATCAACTGGGTGCAATTCTTTTGATTTTATGTTTTTCTTAATTAACAGCATAACACCTCCTCCCTTTCCATCCTGTCTATCCTTTCTGTACACATTGTACTCCCCAAATTCCAGTTCTGCATTCCTTAATCTGTGTGACACCACGTCTCTGCTATCCCAACAATATCTGCCTTTGATGTCTTGAACAACACTTCAAATTCATCAAATTTATTTACTACACTTCTAGCATTGGATACATGCAAGCATACATGCTCCCATTCGTATTCCTAGTTACCCTAACACATCCCATATACCCACCTATTTCAGGATGACTGCCATCCATCCCTGAAACCCCGCGCCTACGTAGCCAGGTGGGAAGGAGCAGCAGTGCGTGTAGCACACGTTTCTTGTTTAGACCGGGGTTCGAGTCCGTCGCCACCAAATACAGAGAATGCGGAAAGGTCAGGGAATGACCACCGCATATCCCTGAGCAATATGGCCTTAGTTGCTAATGCTCCTAAAAACCAAATAACAACAACAACCCTGAAACCCCAAACACCCCTAGCCCCAGGTCGCTACTTATTCTAATAGAAGCTGCGCAAGAATCACCTTCACCTCTGCCTACTGTTAAACTATTAGTCCTTGTATCCCCCCAAGCTATCAGTTTTCCAATCCACCTAACACTGCCTCGATAGCATCAGCAAATATTCTTGCACCCTTTCTATTTAAGTGTATCCCATCCCTGTAGAAGCAGTCTCTCCTGTTAACAAGTACAGACCAGGCTGAAAAAATTCTATCCCTTGAGCTTTGAACAACCTTTCCAGGGCCGAATTGATCGAGAAGGCTCTCATCAGATACTTCCTCCTATCGTGTCTGGGCAGAATTGCAGACACTTTCAAATTCAACCCTAATTCTCGGCTTTTGTGACCTGTACTTGTGTGACCTGTACTTGTTAAGTAATTCTGACGGTCTCCTAGTCTTAATATCATTAGTGCCAACGTGCACAACTATATCACCTTTTGTGCCCTTAAAAGATGATATCGGCTCTACAACGTCATCAACCATTGCCCCTGGCAGACATACCCTGGTCCTGTTCCACCTATCCTTTTTACAAAGGATGTTCCCCGTTTCCCTGACTATAGAGTCACCAACAGCTACTAGTTCTTGTGGGACCAGCGCATTCTGCCTTGGGGGGTTGCCGCTGTGTTGCGTGACGACCAAGTGCAAGCTGTGGTGTTGATGTGGGCAGCTGAGAGTTTGATGGGCCCCCCAATTTAGATCTTTCAAGGACATCCACCCTGTCCTTCAAACTCTCATATAGGCCCATAACAACGCTGAGTTGTCGCCTGATTTCCTTACACTCCTTACATCACGCACACACAAAGACATCCGCCATGGCAATTTCATGTTCCATTCCAGAGAGTTCGGCAAACATTTCACAAGTTGCACAATTTTTTAGGCTGTGATGCGTTGGAGAATCGCCCCCCTTCAGTTCTCCCCCGAGTCACAGCACTCCTGCCAATTTGTGCCCGTTGCTTGGCTGCTCTAGTTTGGGGCATGCTATTTTAAATTAATAAGATCAATAAATTAAATTAATTAAATGTCAATACTACGCTATCTAATAGAAACAGTGAAGCGTATTACTCTTTATAATTATGCGTTAGAGCTACCTAGTTACCTCAATTAAAAATTTTAATTCCCTACCACTATATACAAAAACAATGGCTGCAAGATTCGAACGAAATAATGCTTTTACGTATATTAAGCAGTAATCCACAAAAACTCTTTATCTAAATTAAAATTAAAATAACCAGCGCAAACTATAACTATAAGACTACGTATTAACTACAATATAAAATAACAATTATGTAAATAAAAAGGCAAACACTTATTGCTTTTTCGGAGCATGTAACTCACAGCTGTAATTTTTAAAGAGAGTCATTGCTTGTGCAGCACTCACAACTGTGCTGGCTGAATTGATTGAATCAAAAAAGAAAAGTTCGACCAACATTTACCGTATTTATTCAATTTTTTATGTCATGCACAGAAAAAATTACAAAAGAGGACAATTTAAAACAATTTCAAAACTATATAATTACAAAAAAGAGAGGAGTCAGTAAGTTTTACACCTCGAGCATCGTTGCCAGAATCGATGTCTGCAGCTGATAAGTAAGGTGCTGCGGAGGTTGACAGCTGTGGAGATTTAGAGGGGTCAGCCACTCAACCTTAAGAAAGACAATATAATAATGGATGACTGGACGTTAGCTTTTTTTCTTTTTATTGTAGATTTCTTTGTAGCAAGCAAGCATATCATTCATCCCTCTGGTAACTTTTAAGAATCGTTTGCTGTCGCAATCCATTTTCTCAAACCTCGCCATTGCTGATGCAATTTCACAAAATGTCATTGCCATCTCTCTGGTGGTGAAGCGTCTAGGCAACTTATTTGGTTCAACTTGAGCTTCTTCAGCATTTTCTTCTTTCACTATTGCTGCCTGCAAGTCAATAAGGTCTTCGTTAGATAATTCCGTCTCTTCTTCCTGTATTAACTCATCCTCCAACTGAAGTAGATCTGAAACTTTACAATCTTATCTGTAACTTCTTCGTATGATTTGTCTTTCTCAAATCCTTCGAAGCCTTTATGTGCTGTGGGCATATTTTCTTCCATGCGCCATTTAAACAACTTTTAGTAATTCTCGCCAAGGCCTTATTAATGTTTAAGATGGCATGGTAAATAAGATTTCCAAGTCTCTCAACGTAAAATTTTTCTCATTGCCTATTGCAGACAATGCCTGAGCAAATGTTGTGCATAAATAGAATGCTTTTAAATTCGAAATAACACCCTGATCCATAGGTTGGATGAGTGAAGTTGTGTTTGGGGGTATAAATATAACTCACGTTTGAATTGAAATCATCTAGATGCTTAGGATGTCCAGGAGCATTATCTAATAGAAGCAAAATCTTGAAAGGAACGGCATTGTCTTTACAACATTTTTTAACCTCGGGAATGAAGCAGCATTTAAACCAATCCTCAAAGAGAGATATTGTTATCCGTGCTCTCTGGTTCGATTGGAAATGCATGGGTAGGGGGGCTTTATTGATGCCCTTAAATGGGGGAGGATTTCCAGAATGGTACACATGCAGTGGGTTTAATCTGTAATCTCCCACTTCATTAGCCCCAAGCAAGAGCGTGGCCCTATCTTTCGACGCCTTGAAACCTGGCATTGTATTTTCTTCTTTGGTATTGTATGTTCAATCTGGCATTTTTTTCCAATACAGAGCAGTCTCATCAACGTTAAAAATTTGCTGCATCGAATAGCCACCTTCATCAATAATTTTTTCCAACACATCACAAAATCAGCAATGCTTGAACCTATTAAACCACCCGTTGCTTGCCACGATTTGGGTTGGGGATTGCCTTACTTATCCTTAATATCTTCATAAAAACTTCTTGCTTTTGCTTGAATGGCCATTGGACTCAGTGGCACTTGCTTCTGAATCTGATTTTCCATCTGTATTATTAAAGCTGATCCATCTTTGATATGGCATCTGAACGCTGTTTTGTGATCACTGTTGATCTTAAGTGTTAATCCTTTGATATGTTATATTATATGCGCACTCTCCATTAAAATAGTATTCATTGTTGAAGTAGCGAGACTTAATTCCGTGCAATAGATGACAAACTTTGTCCTGCTTCATATTTCTTAATGATTTTCATCTTCATTTATAAATCAATTTTGTTTTGTTTCCTGGCACTACCACCACTTGCACTTTTCGCTGGTTGCTTTCCCTTCATTATTGTAATACGTAAATAGGAATGAAGAGAAGTTTCTTAAAATTTGTTTTTTTATATGATTGAAGATTTCAGTGAAGGGGAACACCTTTCACCATAATAGCTTAAAAACACACACAATTGCAGTTATCAGTATTATCTCAAATGCAATAAAATCGAGTTTACAATCCGTTTATAATTAGATGCACTAACAGAAACGCCCAATAAAAAAAAAACCAGAAAGTGCAAATTGTTTTCATTGTTTTTGGTTGTGACCTCCAGAAACGTGTTTTAGAAAAATATCACAAAGGCATTCAAAATTGATTCTAATAATGGGAACATATGATAACAATGAAAGGATAGTGCAATTTCCATTATAAATATGATCTTTTAGAGAGATAAATAGCTTAGTAATATAGCAAAATTTTCAAACTTTTAAGGAATTGGAAAGAATTTAATAAAAAAAAAAAAAAAAAACTGTGGGTTACTGGGTTCACATTATGATATTTTTATTCCTACGGGATGTAAAATAGGTTTCCATGATTTTTTTAAGTTTGCATTGGCTGGCAAAAACTTACGTAAAGTCAAATTTCCGTACGTTGAGTATTATGCAAGTCGGGGAGTTCCTATATGTACCTGTATAAACTATATATACAATTTTAAAATTTGACAGCATGTACAGAACAAAAAAGGTGATTAATTTATTTAAAGAAAATATAAAATGGTAATAAAAAACTGTACAACTATTTGAAACGTCTTCCCTCAACTCATTAAATAATTTACTGAACATCAACCTACCGCACTCACCGCGAATAAGCAAAACTCAATTCGCGAATGGCAAAACTGGTGACAAAAAGGCAAACTGCAATTGGAAAGTGTCGCGATCAGCAAGGGATACCTGTAAATAAATAATCAGGCTGAAATGCACTGATGTGAACTGGCAAAAACAAATAGGAAAAGGAAACCAAACTATTTAATACCTCATATAAAAGGCTTCCTACAAACTTTTTTTTTTTTGAAACTTAGAAGTAGTCTATATGGGTATATCAGTGTTTGCTATTTAAAATAAGCATGCTGTTATGCCTGTGCTACTCCATTGTGATAATAAGGGGTTTTCAAAAAAGTTATTTGTTTTTTCAATTTTTTTTAAAAATTGCCAAATAGTATATGATTAGACTATGAACACTGAAAATAGATTAAGGACAACAAGAGTAATAAATTTTTGTTAGGCACCACAGAAGTCACTGAAACATTCTGCCATAATTCAGAGAAGAGTTGTAAACAGATCTATGACTGCCTGTTGCATTTCTGAAACTTGTATAGAAATCATGGGCTTCCAACTTCAGAATAGATGAGTGGGAAAGGTCTAGATCAAAAATCTCTGAACATCTGGTAATCTGCAAGACCAAATCTAGTTAATGGGGCAAAGTATATATAACTGCAATATCGTGTCTGCAATTCTGCCCAGACACGATAGGAGGGAGTATATGATGAGAGCCTTGTCGATCAATTCGGCCCTGGAAAGATTGTGCAAGGCTCAAGGGGTAGAATTTTTTTCAGCCTGGACTGTACTTGTTAACAGGAGAGATTGCTTCTACAGGGATGGGATACACTTAAATAGAAAGGGTGCAAGAATATTTGCTGATGCTATCGAGGCAGTGTTAGGTGGGTCTGAAAACTGCTAGCTTGGGGGGAGACAAAGACCAATAGATTGACAGAAGCCACTGGCAGAGGTGAAAGAGATTCTTGCACTGCTTCTATTAGAATGAGCAGAAGCCTGAAAAACAAGATGCATGGTATTTCAGAGACTGCTGGGAGCCATTGCGGTACAAGTAAACACATCGGTTGTGTTAGGGTAGCTAAGAATAGAAACAGGTGCAGGTATACTTGCGTGTACACCAGTGCTAGGAGTTTAGTAAATAAATTTGATGAATTTGAGGTATTGCTCAAAACATCAAAGGCAGATATTGTTGGGATATCAGAGACGTGGTGTCACACAGATATAAGGGATGCAGAACTGCAATTTGGGGAGTACAACGTCTACAGAAAGGATAGACAGGATAGGAAGGGGGGAGGGGTTATGCTATTAGTTAAGAAACACATAAAAACCAAGGAAGTGAAGCCAGTCGACATCGCTGGACAGTGCAGTGTGGAGTCAGTTTGGTGTGACATAAACAATGGGAGATCAAAATTGAGAGTAGGAGTGTGCTATAGGCCTAATGACTCTGATGAGTATAATAAGGAACTGTACAGGGAAATAGAGTGGGCCAGTAAATCAGAGTGTCTTATAATGGGAGATTTTAATTTCCCAGATATTGACTGGAATTTGGGGGCTGGTTACTCACAGCAGGGTTTTTGTGGATTTTTGTGGATTTATTGGATGATTGTTTTTGTGGATTTATTGGATGATTGTTTTCTACATCAGCATGTTCGGGAGGCAACTAGAGGGAGTAATACTCTTGATTTGATTATCAGCAGTGATTCTTCATGCATTAAGAATCTGCAGATAAATGAACCACTAGGTGGCAGTGATCACAGTGTGCTGAAGTGGGATTTACTCAAAGAGGTAACTACCATTAGGGGTAAAGGGAAGGGTTATTGCTTCCGTAAAGGCGACTACGATGGACTGACACAGTATTTAAATTCTATACGGTGGGACCAACTGATGATGTTACCAACAGCAAATTCAAAATGGGAAGCATTAAAAGAACTTATCTTGGAAGCTACTAGGCTTTACATACCAACTAAGAAATATTGTTCAAGGTTTAGGCCAAAATGGATGTCAGATGAACTAATGAGACATATGGCAGAGAAGAAAAATGCATGGGATACATACAAATTAACACATGACACAGAAGCCTATGATAGATACAAGTTGATATGCAACCAAGTTACAAAGGAGGTTAGGCAGGCGAAGGCAGATTACGAGAAATCCTTGGCAAGGGATGCAAAGAAAAACAGCAAAGAGTTCTTTACTTATGTAAACTCTAGAAGGAAGGGGATGAATCAGATTGGTCCACTTGATATTGATGGGTCAAGTGTTGATGATCCTGCTCAGGTAGCTAACAAACTAAATGAATATTTTGCATCGACATTCACACATGAGGAGTTATTCAGCGAGGGGAATGCCAGAGGTGTATTCAATTCTAGCAGTAAGCTACAGAATCTTGAAATAAATCGGAGTAAAGTGGAGGAGAAACTGTTGAAGATAAACAAAAGAAAGGCACCCGGGGTGGATGGGATCTATCCAGTTATATTAAAGGAGGCAGCAAAGGAAGTAAGCAAACCTTTAGCCATAATTATGAGAGCTTCCTTGGACTCAGGGGAGGTACCCATAGACTGGAAATGTGCAAATGTGACCCCAATTCACAAAGGAGGATCAAAGGCTGACACAAGTAATTATAGACCTGTGAGCTTAACTTCTGTTCCAGGAAAATTAATGGAGGCACTGGTTAAAGAAGCACTGCAGGATCATTTAGACAAGACTTCAGTTATAGCTCAGACACAGCATGGTTTTGTTAAGGGGAAGTCTTGCCTGACCAACTTGATTGGATACTATGATGCAGTCACAAAAGAACTGGATGCAGGGAATAACTTTGATATTATATACTTGGATCTTAGAAAGGCTTTTGATACTGTTGCACATGGAAGACTGCTATACAAATTGGAGCAGTGTGACATTGGAGGCAAATTGCTGCTATTCATAAAGGGGTGGTTGAGGGGGAGAAGACAGAGAGTGGTAATCAATGGACACTGCTCATCGTGGACTGATGTTATTAGTGGAGTCCCTCAGGGCTCAGTGTTGGGTCCATTATTGTTTTCTGTATTTATAAATGATATTTATGATGGTATATCGGGCTTAATGTCCAAGTTTGCAGACGATACAAAGGTTGGCAGGGTTGTCAAGGACACTACTGACACTATGCTGCTGCAACAGGATCTGGAAAGGTTGAGCAGATGGGCTGAGAGGTGGCAAATGAAGTTTAATATTGACAAATGTAAAGTACTACACATGGGAAACAGCAACCCCAGAGCAACGTATCAACTCTGTGGTACTACACTGACAGTGGTAGAGAATGAAAGGGACTTGGGGGTGGTTGTGCAGGCAGATATGAAGTTCTCTGAGCAGTGCAGACGGGCTGCATGGAGTATTGTCAATGATATACAGGAATTTTTCCAGCAGGGATAAGGAGGTGATTATTCCATTGTATAAGGCGATGGTCAGGCCACACCTAGAGTACTGTATACAGGTCTGGAGGCCTCATTTCAAGAAGGATGTAGAGCTGCTGGAACGAGTACAGAGAAGGGCAACAAGATTAGTGAATGGAACAAAGGGGTGCTCTTACGAAGAAAGGCTTAAGTTTTGCAAATTACAGTGTCTGGAGACTAGGCACCAGCGAGGTGATCTGATAGAGGTGTATAAAGCCTTGAATGGTTTAAGCATGCTCAATGCTGATGGGATTCTTCTTCCTCTAGCTCAGAAAAATCACCTGAGAGGGCATAAATTCAAATTGAGGAAAGACAGATGTAGGATAGACGTGCGGAAATTTGCCTTTAGCCAGCGGGTGGTTGGTTGGTGGAACAGACTTCCATCCCTTGTGGTGGAGGTTGATAGCCTAAATAAGTTTAAGGCTCAGCTGGACAGGTATTTTGAACGAACAGAGGGGTGAAGTGGAAGTGGGTTTTTTTTTTTTTTTGGCTGATGCTGCATAAGCTTGCTTTCTTGCATCAAATGCCTCTACTAATGCTAACTGTGCAACAGTTATAATTCAGCTCCATGGGGCCAATGATTAATCTCTTTCATTCATGAAAAAAATAAAAAAAATAAACAGAATACTTGACATCACTACAGAACTGGGAATATTTGGTATAATTTTAAACTTACATACAGTAAAGCACCACACAGTTAATCCAAACTATATCTTCTTAGAATTGTCATCGGTATGTACTTAATGTAAAAATAAAATAAGACTATATCATGTAAGTCACATTCCAAAACTTATAAAACATTTTTCTAGAAGCATTTTGTTAGCAAGTCGGTATTTTTTTTTTTTTTTATTATGCGTACCCAAAAATCTGTAAAATTTCAATATAATCAATGTCGACCTTAATTTACATTAAATGAAATATGGATTCTGCAGCTTAGTAGTGGTCATTACCTCTTATAGTCTGTCAAACTCTTATCTGAATTATTCAAACTACCCAATTACAAAAAAAACCCACATGGATGATTTTTCCAATGATAATCTACGTACTGGCTGAAAGCAAATTACAGTATATCCTGCAATCAACCTTTTCAATTTGATTTATTCCCCAACCAGTGTGTAGTCTGAGTAAGAGGAAGGATGCCATAAGCATAGAATTTACTCAATTCATTCAAATTCTTAAACACCTCAATCTGACGTGCCACAGGTGCCTAGTCTCCAGATGCTACAATTTGAACTGGAGCCTTTCTTGCATGCTCCTTACTATCTACTATTTAACTATACCCATTCCAATGGATCCACATCCTTCTTAAAATGAGGCTTCCAGATTGGAATGCAGTACTCAAGATGTGGGCTAACCATCGCAAAACAAAATCCCGAAAATGTCTTAGCAGTCTGTCTGCACTGTTCAGAGAACTTTTTTGACTGCACAAATACTCCGAGCTTTTTTTCAATTCTCAACTATCCACATTCTCCACCCAACAGTGGGGTTAGCACTGAACCCTGGAGAACGCCACTAATAACAGTAGTCCAAGAAGAGCAGTGCACAATGATAGCCACTCTTTGTCATCTTACACTCAACCATCCCTTTATCCATAGAAGTAACTTGCAGACAATGCGATACTTCTCCAATTTGTATTGCAGTCTTTTACATGGAAAAGTGTCAAAAGCTTTTCTGAAATCTAAGTATATGCCAACAAAATGCATCCAGTTTTATCACAGTATCCAATCAGATAGGTCAGACAGAATTGCCCGATAACAAATCCATGCACTGACTTCAGTATGACTGCATACTTTTCCCTGGAAAAAAAAAGTCAAGCTAACAGGTCTGCAATTACTCATGTTGCCCTTTGATCTCCCTTTGTGAACTGGGAATACATTCACACATCTTCAGTACATAGAGATTTCCCCCGAATCTAAGAATAGTCTCATAATTATGGCTAAAAGTTTGCTTACCTCTTTTGCTCCCTCTCTTAACTAAACTGGATAGATTCCATCCACCCCAGGTGAATTTTTTAAATATAGCTTTAACAATTTCTTTTTCATTTTCTTCTCAGTTATCACAATCATTTAGCAGCATGTTAGAATTTGATACACCTCTGGCATCACAACCATAAAAAATTTCCTAATGGGTATTTAACAGATAAACCATTCATATCTAGTGGAGTAATGTAATTCATCCTCTTCCTTTTATTGTTTACATAAATAAAGACGACTTTGCTGCTTTCCTTTGCATTCTTTGCCAGAGACATTTCACAATTTGACAGAGGTTGTCTAACCTCTTTTGTGACTTTATTGCAGACTAGTTTATATCTGCAGTAGGCTTTTGTTTTGCCTGATAATTTATGTGCATCCCACCTCAACATTTCATCTGATATCCATTTAGCCTAAGCATTGTACAGTATATATTAGTTGGTTAGTTGGTATAAAGCCGACTGGGCTAGCCAGGTGGTTAAAGTGCCTGTCTGGCAACCCAAAGGTCACAAGTTTGAATCTCGGGCTTGGATCAGAGTAAAATGGAAAAACTTTGGGAGGTGCATTATAGCCACAGAAGCTGATGTGCCAACAACAACTAAAAAAAAAAAAAAAAAAAAAAATTTGGTATAAAAAGCCTAGCAGCTTCTAAGATTGCATGCCCAAATACTTCCCATTTGGAATTTGGTGACATCATTAGTTGAGCCCGCTGCACTGAATATAAAACTGTCTGAGACCACTTCAGTCACCTTTATGAAATGAAAAGCCTTTCCTTTTGTACTTGGAAAAGGGAAGGGCTATTCATTTCATAAAACTTACATCTTAACTTAAACTTAACAGATTAACAGTGGCCACAGGCAGAGGCAAAAGTGATTCTTGCACTGCTTCTCTTGGAATGAGCAGCAGCAGCATGGAAAGCAAAGAAATGGAGGTTTCCAGGACTGTTGTTTGGAACAAATAAATACACGGGCTGTGTTAGGGTAACTTAGAGTATAAACAGGTGCATGTATACCAATGCTAGCAGTAAAGTTAATAAATTTGATGAGATTGAAGTGTTAGTCAAGACATCAAAGGCAGATATTGTTGGGATATCAGAGATGTGATGTCACACAGATATAACCAGTGCAGAATTGGAATTTGAGGAGTACAATGTGTACAGAAAGGATAGACAGGATAGGAAGGGAGGAGAGGTTATTCTGTTTGTTAAGAAGCACAAAATCTAAGGAAGTGCATCCAACTGATGGTGGAAAATCCAATGTTGAGTATGTTTGGTGTTACATAAGCACTGGGAAAAGAAAAATGACAGTAGGTGTGTGTTATAGGCCTAATGAATCCGAAGAGTATAATGAGCAATTGTGCAGAGAAATAGAGTGAGCCTGTAAATCAGAATGTCTTATAATGGGAGATTTAAACTTTCTAGATATTGACTGGAACTTGTGGGTTGGTCACTCGCACACTAGCAAGACTTTTGTGGATTTATTGGATGACGGTTTTCTACAGCAGCATGTTCGAGAGGCAATCAGAAGGAGTAATACTTTTGATCTGATTATTAGCAGTGATTATTCATGCATTAAGAATTTGCAGATAAAGGAACCACAGGGTGACAGTGATCACAATGTACTGATATGGGAATTACTTAAAGACGTAACTACCATCGAGGCTAAAGGGAAGGGCTTTTGTTTTCGTAAAGGTGACTACAGGGGTCCCAGACAGTTTTTAAATTCTGTACAGTGGGATCAGCTGATGTTACCAACATTGAATTCTAAATGGGAAGCCTTCAGGGACGTAATCTTGGAGTCTACTAGGCTTTTCATTCCAAATAAGAAATACTGTTCAGGGTTCAGGCTTAAATGGACATCAGATGATTAATGAGGCTCGTGGTATAGAAGAAAAATGTATGAGACACAAATTATCAGGTGACACAGAAGCAAATGGCAAATAGAAGCTTGTCTGTAATCAAGTCACAAAGGAGATTAGGCAGGCGAAAGCAGATTACGAGAAACCTTTGGCAAAAGGATGCAAAGGAAAGCAGCAAAGAGTTCTTTACTTATGTAAACTCTAGAAGGAAAGGGATGAATCAGATCGGACCACTTAACATAGATGGGTTGACTATTGATAATCATGCTCAGGTAGCTGATATACAGAATGAGTAATCTGCATCAACATTCACACAAGGAGTTATTCAATGATGGGAATGCCAGAGGTTTATCAAACTCTAACAGGGAGCTAAATGATTTTGTAATAACTGAGAGAAAACTGGAGGAGAAATTGTTGAGGAGGTCCCCTTTGATCTCCCATGGACTATAGGTGATACATTTGCACACTCATGGACTATAGGTGTGCAAATGTATCACCAATTCACAAAGGGGGTTCAAAAGGTGACACAAATAACTATAGATTTGTTAGTTTAACGTGTTCTGGTGAAAATAATGGCGTCACTGGTTAAAGAAGCATTGCAGTATTATCTAAACAAGATTGCAGTAATAGTTAAGTCACAGCATGGGTTTGTTAAAGGGAGGTCTTTACTTCGATACTTCGATTTCAGGAATGCTTTTGATACTGTTGCACACGGAAGACTGCTTTACAAATTGGAGAGGTATGGCATTAAGGGTAAGTTGCTACACTGGATAAAGGGATGGTTGAGTGGGAGATGACAGAGAGTGGTAATCAATGGACAATGTTCTTCACGGACAAATGTTATTAGTGGAGTTCCCCAGGGTTCGGTGCTGGGCCCATCGTTGTTTTGTGTACTCATCAATAATATTGATGAAGGTATATGAGGATTAATGTTCAAGTTTGCAGATAATACAAAGGTTGGCAGGTTTTAACGACAGTAAAGACAGTATGATACTCCAACCGGATATAGACAAGTTGGGCAAATGGACTGAGAAGTGGTAACTGAACATTGACAAATGCAAAGTACTGCATATGGGTACCAATAACCCAAGAGAAATGTACCAACTGTGGTAGTACGCTCAGGAAGTGGAAAGTTAAAAAGACCTGGGGGTAATTGTGCAGCCAAATATGAAGTTTGCTGAACAGTGCAGATGGACGGCCACGGCGAGTCTTGTCAATGATATATAGGAATTTTGCTAGCAGGGACAGGGAGGTGATTATCCTGTTGTACAAGGCAGTGGTCAGGCGATACCTAGAGTTCTGTGTACCTAGAGTTTTGTAACTAGGTCTGGAGGTTCCATTTTAGGAAGGATGTAGAGTTGTTGGAAGAGAAGGGCAACAAGATTGGTGAGGAGAACAAAGGGGTACTGTTACCAAGAAAGGCTTAAGTTCTGCAAATTGTAGAACCTGGAGAGTAGGCACCTGCGAGGTAATCTGATTGAGGTGTATAAGGTCTTGAATGGGTTGAGCAAGCTGAATGCTGATGGGATTCTTCCTCTTGCTCAGATTAAGAACCTGAGGAGGCATAGATTCAAATTGAGGAAAGACAGTTGAAGAATAGATGTGTGGAAATTTGCCTTTAACCAGCGGGTCGTTGATTGGTGGAACAGACTTCCATCTTTTGTTGTGGAAGTTGATAGCCTAAATAAATTTAAGGCTGAGATGGACAGGCATTTGGAACGAATGGAGGGGAGAAATGGGAGGTTTTTTCTTTTTTTTGGCTGATGCTGTATAAGCTTGCTTTCTTGCATCATATGCCTCTACTAATGCTAATCTGTACATACCACATCAGTATGCTGTGATCACTGCCATCTAGTGGTTCTTATGTTGTTAACGCTTCTTTACGTATATTTTACAAGCTGGTTGTAGTGTCTCATCGACAGTCATTCTTTTGTAACTAGGTTAATTTTCATTCTCATTTATTCACTTTGTATCCATCAATATATTGCAATGATTTCATAATATCTGAAACAATTTTTCTGTGCCCTATGCTACTTCCAAATTATTTTTAGTAATCAAGTTATCCAGCAAAATTTTTTGAATTGTTTCACTCTTCACTTCCATTCACACCATAGAAATGTTGTAGATGGAATTTTATTGTTTGCTATGAAAACAAATATCAAAAGTTATTATAAATTAAAGTACAGTCCATTCCGGTTATTTGGGACACATCGGGACTAGTGCATTTTGGCCCGATTAAGCGGCTGCCCCAATTACCCGAAGCTTCACGTAAATAGTTAAAAATACAATGTACCCCCCCCCTTTTTTTACAATTGGTTCACTGTACAATCAAATCACGTTACGACGAACTCAACATAGTAAAGTACCGTTCACTATATGATGTGCAGTAAGCGCCGGTCATTGTGATCACGTTTGTGAATTGAATTTTAATTCTATTAAACAGCATTTCTAATTAACAAAAATAGGACGAATATTATCCACAGACTATAAAAGCACAGATATATTAAACAGAAATTTATCCTTTATTACCTTACCAATTAAAAAATAGGTGAAAATCGGAAGAATATACATGATAATCGGAATAATTAATATGTACTGTAATATGTACATACGAACTAGTTGACATTTCTGTTCACTGGCATTTGTGGGTGGTGGAGGTTAAAATTTAAAACAGTAAAAAGATAAGCAATCAATAACAAAGAACACAGGACACACAAATTGCAAGTAACACAATACGCGCAAGGGAGAACCGAGCAACGAGTTACAAAGCTTTAAAAATACGAATGAAGAGAAGATCTGAAAATTAATTTATTTATATGACTGAAGATTTCATGGAAGTGTAAACACATTTCACCATAATAACCCACAGAATTCCAGCTGTTGGTATTATCGCAAATTCAGTAAGATCGAGTTTACCGTCCATTTCACTAACAGAAAAGTCCAATAAACAGGTGACTGCTAATTGTTTTTGTTTATGGTTGTGACCTCCAGAATTTCGACCGAATCACAAGGTACCGTCGGAGACAATCGTGGGGTAATCTCCAGTGCTGCAGTCTCCTGCCCTCGATTAAGCGAAGTAAACCCTGGCTATTTTCTCGACTGGTCTCTGTTTTTTACAATTTGTCCCAAATAAATGGCTGCCCCAATTTACGGGTGGCCCAAATAACCGGAATCCACTGTACTAGTGTACCAAACATGGGTTTAAGGAAAGAGATAACTGTTCACTTTAGACATGAATGTCTGTATTTTTTTTATTTATTTTTTTTTTTTGTAAACCCTAAACACAAGAGGTATTAGAACCTATAGTACTTAGTACTGTGCTTGGGTTGGAGGTTGAGAAAAAAGAATATATTTGTTGATATTGTACTTGAACCTCAGTAGACTGTAATTTTCATGAAATAATGAGAAAGATGAAAAGTTGGTTCTGTGGGTTTGAAGTTGGACAGTAAATGGATGTTGGCTGGTGTTTGCACATGTTTGAACTGTTTTGAAGGAGAGAGAGCGGAAATTATAGAAGCCAATTCAGAAGAACAGTGCCATGCAGCAGAAGCAGTACATCTATGAGACAGCGAGTGGAGAGACTCTGATAGAGGAGTCATTAATTAGCATTAGTAGAGGCATAGGATGCAAGAAAGCAAGCTTATGCAGCATCAGCCAAAAAAAAAAAAACCCCTTCCACTTCACCCCTCCGTTTGTTCGAATACCTATCCAGCTGAGCCTTAAATTTATTTAGGCTATCAACTTCCACAACAGGGGATGGAAGTCTGTTCCACCAACCAACTACCCGCTGGGTAAAGGCAAATTTCCGCACATCTATCCTACATCTGTCTTTCCTCAATTTGAGTTTATGCCCTCTCAGGTGATTATTCTGAGCAAGAGGCAGTATTCCATCAGCATTGAGCATGCTCAAACCATTCAAGGCTTTGTACACCTCTATAAATAAACCTAATAAACCTAACTGCCCTCTTCTGAATCAAATCTAGAAGACTGATAGAGGTTTTGGGGGCACTGCCCCAGATGTGGGAACAATATTTGATGGTAGGGCGGATTTGCAATTTGTACAGAGTGAGCAGCTCTTTGGAAAAAAAAGTAACGCCGAGAGCGAAAGAGAAAACCAAGTTTTTTAGATGCAGAGGAAGCAATATTTATAATGTGCTTGTGCCAAGAGAGATTAGAAGTCAGGGTAATCCCCAAAAGAGATATATCACTCTGCCTAGAAATTGGAGGGTCACCAAAGATAAGCATAGGAGCAGAAGAATCCATTTTTCAAGATATAAGACAAGACTGAGTTTTAGAAGGATTGAAATCAACTAAATTGTCTTTGCCCTACTGGAGAATTACCTGAAGATCGACATTTAAGGAACTGGTAGCGATTTTCGAGAAGTTGAAGCTGATTGAGCAGGCCAAGATTTCTCAAAATGGAAAGTGGAATGCAATGTGCTATCATCGGCAAAACTATGGATAGGATTTCCAGTCAATGGAAAAAGGTCATTAATATACAAGAGGAAAAGAGAGGGGGAAAGAATTCAACTTTGGGGGACACCTGCATTAGTGG
Source organism: Mastigoproctus giganteus (assembly GCF_048544385.1). Classification (NCBI taxonomy): domain Eukaryota; kingdom Metazoa; phylum Arthropoda; class Arachnida; order Uropygi; family Thelyphonidae; genus Mastigoproctus; species Mastigoproctus giganteus. The sequence goes on from NC_143576.1 coordinate 167,561,983, forward strand.
AGAAGTTAGAAGACAGAGAGCCATCTACCATCACCCTCAGTGATCGATCAGAGAGAAAACTGGATAACCAATTACAAAAAACAGTTGGCAAACCATAAGATGGAAGTTTGTTTAGAAGACTGTTTCACCGAACCTTTCCATTGAATTAGTCCATAAATGGGTAACATAAGCCAGAATATCACCAGTGGATCGACACTGACGGAATCCATACTGGCAATCGTTGATCAGACAGAAGGTTTCTAGGTATTTTAAGAGTTGGCAGTTAATTGATTTCTCCATTACTATAGAAAGAGTAAAAGTAATTGCAATGGGATGATAATTGGATAGGAGGGACTTGTCATCCTTTTTAGGAACTGGCTGGATATGAGCAAATTTCCAAACAGAAGGAAAAACACCTTTGGAATAAGAAAGTGAAAAAAGGCAGCTATTTGGTTTGGTTATTTGTTATTTGGTTTTTTTTTGGGAGCATTAGCAACTAAGGCCATGTTGCTCCGGGAATATGCGGTGGTCATTCCCTGACCTTTCTGCATCCTCCGTATTTGGTGGTGACTGGCTCGAACCCCGGTCTAATCAAGAAGCGCGTGCTACGCACTGCTGCTCCTTCCCACCTGGCTACAGAGGCGCCCGAAAAAACAAAAAGGCAGCAAAGAATAGGAGTAAGTTCAGGAGCACAGGTTTTGAGAACAAGTGGAGAAATATTATCAGGACCTGGAGCTTTCTTAGCATAAAGATTCGTCAAAATCCTTCAGACATCCTTTTGACGTAAGATCACAGGAGGAATTGAATAGAGCGTGTTGGGAATGGTGGGAGGTGTTTTACCAAGATCATTAATACATGAGTTGGAAGAAAAATGGGATGCTAGCAGGTCAGCTTTATCCTTGGCTGAAGTGACAGCACCATCTGGTTTGGACAGAGTGATTAGTGGAGTTGGGAGAATGGCAGAGATGGACAAAAGTTGTGGCCAATAGCTTTGGCAGAGACCAGAATGCTCAACTACCATTAAGGCAAGATGCAAGTTTTCTACTCTTAGCCTGTTCAAACTCTAGTTTGGACTGATTAATAATAACTGCTTTACAATTGTTGTGAGCTTTGGTGTAGGCACAAAATGAAACTGAAGAATTAGAAACAAGCCAATTACAATATGCAACATTCTTCTCTTGAACAGCCTTAGCACATTTATTGGAAAACCAAGGTTTAGGTAAAGGATGAGATTTTAAAGTGGCATTCCTGCAAGAATAATTTCACTGACACGATCTGAGCAAACGTTGACATCAGAAATTTTAAAAGAGTAATTTGACCAAGGAAAAGAAGAAAAGAAATTTCGCAAATCATCCCATTTTGCATTCTTGTAATGCCAAACAACACGAGGTTGGGAATAGCCATGAGATAAAGGTTCCATTGGAGAAGAGACAACCACCAAGTTGTGATCTGAAGTACCTAGAGGACCTCTCACTTCAACCGTGTACTTAGAAGGGTTGATTGTGAGAAAAAGATCAAGCGTGTTGGCTGAATGATTAGGATTGTCTGGTATTCTTGTAGGTAAATGAAAATCTGTGCAAGGTCATTAGTAATTGCAAAAGCCTCAGCATCTCGACCAGCTGGGTCGGTGGGACTAGAAAATGGAAACCAGCTGGGGTTGTGAACATTAAAATCACCAAGGAAAATTACCTCACTGTTAGGAAAGTCGGACTGGAGAAAGTCAAGTTGCAAAGAGAGGAAGTCAAAGAGCTCCAAGTGATTATGGAGTCACTTTATATCTCATAGATCTCCCTTGGTAGAGACAACAGAGTCATCTGTTGCCTCTACCAAGGGAGAATGGTAGAGACAACAGATGAATTTGACACAATGAGGTAGAGAGAGATTTTAAGCCAGAGAACATCGAAGAGAGGAGATTCCAAATTACCAAGTCTCTGACAGGGAATATCAGAACAGACATATGCACAAGTACCACCTTTGAGGCGAAAGGAATCATACAGCGAATAATTTGGGAATCTGAGATGAGTAGTAGTTGAATCAACCGATAACTGAGATTCTGTCAGAAAAAGTACATGGGGTATATCAGACTGCAAGTGGAAATGGACATCGTTAAAATTAGAACTGTGACCACATATATTTGTGAAATGAACTAGGAAGTGTTTGGGAGGTTTAGATCTTTTCGCAATTTTAATGATTACATGTGAAGAAGTGTTGTCCCAGGAAAGAGAGTTGACAAGATAAAGAGGGAGGAGAAAAGTTGGTTTGTTAGTTTGTTATTTGGTTTTTAGGAGCAACAGTCACTCCGGGATATGCGGCGGTCATTCCCTGACCTTTCCGCATCCTCCGTATTTGGTGGTGACGAGCTCGAACCCCGGTCTAATCAAGAAGCATGTACTACGCACTGCTGCTCCTTCCCACCTGGCTACGGAGGCACCTAGAAAGAAAGAAAAGTTGGTTGTTTATTTTGCATTTGGACAGTGAATGCATGTCGACTCTTTGCAGCATGTGTATGGACTGAGGTGGGAGAGAGTGGGGAAATTACAGGTGTCAATTCAGAACATCAATAGAAAAGTTAAGTGTCAGAAACTAAACATCTATGAGATATAAAGTGGAGAGACTTTGAATTAGATGGGTCATTACTTAACCTGGGGCCACTAGATATGTTAAAAATATTTCATGGTAGGACAGATTTAAGATTGGTTTAGAGTGAGTAACTGTTTACAAGAAAATGAATGCCCAAAATTAAAAAGAAAAGTCAGTGTTTTTGATGCAGAGGAAGCAATATTTGTGATGTGCTTATGCCAGAAGATTAGAAATTAAGGTAATCCTTAATGAGATATGTGATCTTTACTAAAAATGAGAATGTCAACTAGGATAGGCATAGGAGAAGTAAACTCCTTTTTTTTGAGAAATAAGATGACTGAGTTTTTGAAGGATTGAAGTTAAATATTTGTTTTCACTCCACTGGAGAATTATCCTAAGATTAGCATTTAAGGAATTGCTCGTGGATATTCAAGAAGTTAACTATTTGTGCAGGACATGGTTTCTCAAACTGGAAGGTAAAATGTACAGCTTTGCTGATGAGTTTTGCTATCATTAGCAAACTATGGATAAGGTTTCCAGTCAGTGGAAGGTTATTAATATACAAAAGGAAAAGAGTGACTTCTAAAATAAAAGATTTCTTTTTCTCTCTCTCTCTCTCTCTCTCTCTCTCTCTCTCTCTCTCTCTCTCTCTCTCTCTAATAAAGCCCATCATTATCTTTTCGTGGTCTTAATTACACTTTGGTCTGCAGGTGTAATATTTGGTTGGAGATAGATGCAACACCACCATTTTCTGCAATAAGAATTCCACAGAAGGATAGAATGGAACATTATTTACCAACAGAATTGCTTTCTAGGAAAGACCTTTCTGAGATAAAATTTTTTATGAATGGAATGAATTTATCTTTCCATCACGTTTTGAAAATATTACTAATCATCTAAGTGGATTAATGGTTAAAATAATCTACTGGTAAAATACTTTTGTCAGTCAGACTTCTTTATTTCAATATTCCCACCATTGTAATTCTGTCACTGCATATCTCAGATCATTTTTAATTTCTTGAATGGTTGCTAACATACAATTGGGCATCACTCCTTCAATAAAGTCCCAATTCTTCCAAAAGTAAATTTGTGCTGGAACAAGACCCTTCTACTCAATAATCTTTGTTAATTTGTTACAGAAGAACATTGCTCCCAAGTTATCAGTACTGAGCTTTTCACCTGTATTTCTAATTCCCTTATACCATTTTTATCAACCAGGAGAAAATTTAAACCTTCAAGATATTTCCAATTTCTCCAAAAATCTTTTTTCCGATTTAAATTCATTGGCCAAAATGCTGAATGAAGTAAAAGAGGCCTCTCGTTTTGGATTTCATAATGATAAATAATGTGTATAATTTTCAACAGGAAAATGGTATTTAAAGTTTATTTAAGGACTAATAAGTACAAAGGGCATAAAATAAAAGAAATGAGAATAAATAAATAGAAGCCTTCGAGACTAAGGTTCTCTTCTTCAGCCATAAAATACATAAATACGTTACATATGGAATGTGCTGGATGTGATCATGTCAAACAAACAAAAAGCGTGCATGAGGATGCACACATAATGCTGGAAGCATTTAATGGGCAAAACTAGGTAATTGTTGCTGCAAATATAGGGTGCACACATGAGCTGAGTGCCAGCACTTGTCACAATGCAAAACTATAGCCTCTATGATCGTGTACAACTGCACGCCTATATTGCGATTGGTCAGTGACCTTGGTATCACACCTGGGATTGAGGTCTAGCTACATGGACCAATAGTGCTCTGTAACTGCAGATTGTGGAGTCAGCCGATTGGATATCCCTTTCATGCTCTGAAATGAGGTCCCAGAGTCTCCTGGCAATTTCTCCCGCATAGCAGCTGCTGCAATCATGACAGGCGATGTGGTATCGAGCCACTGTGCAAAAGGAGGGAGAGATGGGTCTTTTCACCATCATCACTAGAGATTGCAACCTTCTACCGGGAAGCTGCAGGCACTTTATCTGGTACCCATGTAGGAGCTTAGAAATGCGTTCTGAAGTGCCCGGGTCATGTGGGATGTAGGCAGTAGATTGTCTCATCACTGCAGGTGGAGGCCACAGATGTTCAGCAAGCTCACGGGCTTGTAGATCACATCTTTCCAGGACATAGGCAGGATAGCCACGGCTTGTAAGCTCAGGTTTTATTCTAGAAATTTCACTATGCCTACCATCCATGGAGCTGGAATGAGTCCAGGCCCGAGTGAGCAGAGTGTGCTCGGTATTGAATGGGTGGTAGGTTTCATGCACTGACCACCTCTATTGCCCACATCCCATATTACTCAGGCGCTTCAGAATGCATTTCTAAGATTCTATGTGGATACTGGATAAAGTGCCTGCAGCTTGCCGGTAGACGGTTGTGACCTTGTCTCAAGGGTGAAAACACCAATCAACTGCCCCTTTTTGAGCAGCGGCTTGATAAACTGCATCACCAGTCATGACTATGGCAGCTACTATGAGGGGGAAAACTGCCAGGAGATTCCAGGACTTCATCTCAGAGCATGAAAGGGCCATCCGATCAGCTGACTCTGCAGTTGCAGAGCACTATTGGTTCACGCAGCACGACCTCAATCCCAGGCATGATATAGAGGTCACTGACCAATTGTGGCTCGAGTCACTTCATATATCTGGATGCCATAATGTTTTCAATCACAATAGAGGTGTTCAGTTGCACTCAATCAAATCATAAAGGCTGTAGTCTTGCATTGTGAACAATGCTGGCACTCAGCTCATGTGCGCACCCTACATTCGCAGCAACAACTACCTGGTTCTGTCCAGTAAATTCTTCCAGTGCACATCCTTGTGCACACTTTCTGTTTGTCTGAAATGACCACACCCGGCACATTCCATACGTAACGTATTTATGTATTTTATGGCTGAAGAAGAGACCCTTAGTCTTGAAAGCTTCTATTTATTTATTCTCATTAATTTTTTTTTTTATGCCTATTGTATTTATTAGTACTAATAAACCTTAGATACCGTTTTCTGGTAGAACTGTATACATATTATTTATCAAAATATTGAAGTTTGCAAAAATTTCTCGTAATCTGCCTTCGTTTGCCTTCCCTCCTTTGTGACTTGATCACAGACTAGCTTATATCTACCACAGGCTTCTCTGTTGCCCGACAACCCACATGCATCCCAAACACCCCTCCTCCCTGCCACAAGTCAAACCAGACAATCTGACATCCATCCAGATCCAAAGGCAGAACAGCAACTCCCCGCTGGCATGAAAAGCCCAGCAGCTTCCACAACCAATTCCTTGAATGCCTCCCACCCAGAACCTGGTGCTGGCAACATCATCAGTTGGTCCCACTGCACAGAATGCAAAAACTATCTGAGACCACAACAGTCACTCCTACAAAAGCAAACTACCGATGGCAGTTACATGCCCAAGTAAATCCCCCATCACTACACTATGATCACCACCACTCAGCGGCTCTCCCAACCACACATTCCCAATGCATGAACAATCAATGCTGACAACCAGATCAAAGCATCACTCCCTCCGGCTGCCTCCCAAAAATACCACTGCAGAAAAGTCATCCAATGAATCCACAAAAGTCCCACCAGTGTATAAGTGACCAATCCACGAGACCCAGTCAACATCCGGAAAGCCAAAATTCCCCACCATAAGACATTCCGACTCACCCCACCCCATCCCACCCCTTGCACATTTTTCTTCCCCATTTATCTGTACACACAATTATTCCATATATATACAATACATACAAGAAGATATCAGTATTAGTATTAGTAACGGCCGCATGGTGCAAAAAAGTCTATGGCTTATGCTGCACCAGCCAAAAAAAAAAAAAATCCGAACAAAACAATGATAAAAGCAAAAAATAAATAACTAAATAATAATAATTTAAAAAAATATATATATATAAATAAAATAAAATATAAATAAAAAGGAAATTAAACCTATTATCCTATGCGCTTCCCTTACCCGAAAGTACTATCCAGATGACCTTTGAATTTCCCCAAACTGTCGGCCTCTACCACCCATGAAGGCAACTTATTCCAGTAATTTATAACTCGCTGGCTAAAACAAAACTTCCTGCAGTCCAAACTAAACATTCACCCCCGTAACTTGAATTTATGTCCCCTAGTTCTAGCATCATTTATAATCTTGAAAATTTTGTCCTCATTCATTTTACTGATACATCTCAGAGCCTTAAACACCTCAATCAAATCTCCTCTAAGGTGTCTAGTTTCCAAACTCTGCAACCCACATATTCGAAGTCTTTCTTCATAAGGACGCCCTTTTGCCGATCTCACCAGGCGAGTTACCCTTCTTTGCACCCTTTCAAGAAGCTCGATGTCTTTCTTTAGGTGCGGTCTCCATACTTGAACACAGTATTCCAAGTGTGGTCTAACATAAGCCTTATATAATGGGATTATCACGTCCCTATCTCTACTTGCAAAAGTTCGATAGATCATCGATAGGACACCATGAGCCTTCCTTGCAACCTGTTTACAATGTTCAGAGAATTTCATGTCTGACCGTATTGTAACACCCAAGTTCCTTTCCTCCAGTACTCGGTTCAGTTGAACTCCACCAAGTGAATAAGTTTTTTTGGGATTACTGTTTCCCAGGTGTAATACCTTGCACTTTGTTGGATTAAAGCACAGCTGCCATTTTTCTGACCATTCTTGAAGTCTATCTAGGTCTTTCTGAAGAAGCTCAGCTTGACATTGATCATTAACTACTCTACCAAATTTTAACGTCATCTGCCAATTTAGACATCACGCCCTCTATCCCTTCGTCAATGTCGTTTATGAAAATTAAAAACAACAGTGGTCCTAATACTGATCCTTGGGGAACCCCACTTCTTACCTCAACCCAATCTGAGGAATAGCCATTTATCACAACCCTCTGCCTCCTGCCCTGAAGCCATCCTTCTATCCATCTAAGGATTTTCCCAGTGATTCCAACCTGTTCCAGCTTATAAAGCAAACGCTCATGTGGGACTGAGTCAAAAGCTTTGCTGAAATCTAAATAAACAATGTCGAAATTATTCCCTAAATCCAGCTCGTGAGTGACCCTTTCGAAATAGCGAACCAGATTTGTTAAACATGATTTTCCCTTTACAAAACCATGCTGAGTATCCTTGAGAATTTCAATTCAATCCAAATGATCCTGAATTCCACACTTGATCATTGCCTCCATGATTTTCCCTACTACTGAAGTCAGACTGACAGGTCGATAATTTCCAACTTCACTTTTAGAGCCACCCTTATGTATGGGAGATACATTTGCACTTTTCCAATCCAAGGGAATCTCCCCAGAGTCTAGTGATGCTCGCATAATTAGCCTCAATGGTTCAATGCACTCGCTTGCCGCCTCTCTTAAGATTATAGGATATATTCCATCAACTCCAGGAGCCTTACTGGTCTGTAGGTTCGAAAGTTTTTTCATTAAATAATCTTGCGAAATTTCAATATCATTAATTACATATTTTTTAACTTCGCTCCCACAATTTCCCATTGCCACAAAAGGCTTTTCATTTGTAAATATCGATGTAAAATAACTGTTGAGTTAATCTGCAACGGCAGCTGGTGTATTTATTACTGTCCCCTTTCCCTTACATAAAGGTCCGATCTGGTTTGTCCTGCTCTTCTTGGCATTTATATATGTGAAGAATTCTTTATCCCCCCTCTTTGCTCTGTTTGCTAGTGATTTCTCATAAACTGCCTTTGCCTGTCGAACCTTTTCTGTGGCTCTATTACACATCACCTTGTAGCTGTTATAGGCTTCAGTACTTTTTATTGCTCTGTAACCTTTCCATGCCACCTTTTTCTGCTCAAGTAATGTGGCAACTTCACTATTCATCCAACTTGGAACCCTTCTCGTGGAGTATTTTTTTAATGGTATATACGCATTCAAGGCATCTGTGATTAATGTTTTAAAAGCGTACCATAGTTCAATTGTATTCATTCTCTGCGCGATATCTACCCAGTTAATAGAGGCCATGTAGTACCTTAAGGCATCGTAATTTCCTTTTCTGAAATTAAAACCCATTCCTTTGCCTTTTACTTCTGCTACCTCTCTCGTCATCATCCATCGTAGAACTCAGTGATCACTTCCTGCTACTGGTTCCTCTACTGTCAGCCCTGTTATGTCATCTGATTCATGTGTGATGATGAGGTCTAGGATATTCTTTTCTCTAGTACTTTCCCTGACATGTTGATACAAATAACAGTCATCTAGTTGATTTAAAAATTTTGTTCCCCATGTTGAGTTTCCTTCCCATTTACTCCAATCAATTAGAGGCAAATTGAAATCACCCATAATAAGGCATTGACGCTTACTTGCCCATTCCATTTGCATGTAGAGGCTTTTGTCATAATCTTCACAATCACCTGGTCTGTAGATTACTCCTACTCGCATTATACCTTTGTTTCCAACTATCTCACACCATACAGACCCTATACTAGCATGTGAAATGTCTGAATACGGGAAAGCTATCGTCGCACTCAGGCTGCTTCTGATAAGAAGCATTACCCCACCACCCCTTCTATCTACCCTATCCTTTCTAAATACATTATACAAGCCGTACTGAAACTCATCATCCCCAATTTCCGGGTGGCACCATGTCTCTGTAAGCCCTATTATGTCCGCATTACTTGTTTTAACCAGCAGTTCGAATTCGCTCATTTTATTGACGACACTTCTAACGTTACTGTATAAACAATTAAGATTTACTGTTCTTGTATATTTAGCAACCCTAACACAACCCTTGAAGTTTTTTAGGCTCTCTTCCCTGGCATTAGCTGCCCGCTCACTTGAAACGTTTCTGCCTCCAGAACATCTAGATAATATGTCCAGTTGGGGTAACACATAAGAACTCTTAAGGTATGTGCAAGAGTTACTTTGACCAATATTATCAGATAAACGCGTGTCAGTATTACCCACATCCCCCCTAACTAGCAGTTTCCCTGAACCTTTAAGGTATCCTCAATAATACTGGCAAAAACTTTTGCACCACCTTTGTTTAAGTGTATCCCGTCTGTACAAAACAAATTCCTTCCACCTACAAGTGTGGGCCATGCTGATAGAAATTTACCCCCTAAAGCCTTGCAGATTCCTTCAAGTCTTGAGTTAATCCACAAGGCTCTTAACATATAATCCCTCCTATCGTGTCTGGGCAGAATTGCAGACACATAGACATTATGGCCTAGCTCGCGACATTTCCTCAGCATGGTCCTGTATTTTTCCAACAAATCGCCAGATCGTGTACGTTTAATATCGTTTGTCCCCACATGAATAATAATATTTTCTTTACCCCCTTTAAAATCTGACAATCTGTTGGTGACATCATCAACAGTTGCTCCCGGCAGACATACCCTGGTTCTGCTCCACCTATCTTTATTACAAAAAATATTCCCTGTTTCCCTGACAATGGAGTCTCCTAATAAAACAATGTCCTTTTTAACCAGAGTAGTTTGCACTTGGTTTTTCTGTTTTGAGGCTCGAATCGGGTGTGCATCACTTGGTAGATTGCTGAAGTTTTGAGTCCCTGACAAGCTCCCAGATGGCAAGCACTCGTTTTTTCAGGGACTCAAATTGTTCCATCAGTGCACCAAATTGTAATTTAAGATCGGTGCACTCCTTACATCGATCATAAAGAAAAGAATCCCCAGGTGAGGTAGGATTAGTCACCAGGTCGACCTTGGAAAACATTCCACAGGTTCCACAATGGATTAAATCATGACTCACCCGTAAATCGCCATCTGCTATTTCCGTGTGAGTCACGATACCCTGTGACGTGTTTAAGGCAGATCTCGTAACTACCATTATAAAATTAAATAAATATCAATGAAAGTTAACTTTAAAAAATTATATCTATAATATTATTAAAATCAAACAGTTACAGGAAAACCTATAACAAAATAATCCAACAATATCTAAATATATCAAATATTTCCCGCCACACAAACAACACATGGTGGTGACATGCTTAATAGAAAAAAAAAAAAAAAAAAAAAAAAAAAGAAAAATATGTTAAAACACATGGCTGTCAAATCAATCTGTTGTCACAAGAAACTGTAAAGTAGTATGAAATTAACTTAGTAAAACTTGCCCTAAGCAAAATTAATGAGATGGCGCGTGTGTGTGGGGGGGATCAGGTCCTACTCAACAATCTGAATATACCTAAATTTGGTCTTGATGAGGTATTCAGTTTAATATGACATGACTTTCAAATAGTTCCATGAATATATGCTTCTAACAGACATGATAGGCATGGGCTGTATAATGGAGCTTATATCGCTTTGTGTGATTTGAAATGTTTTTAAAAATGATCAATGATAACAAAAGCTCACCGACCAAGTTTCACTGTAAAAGTAAGAACAAGCAATTTTAACTAAAAAGAGATAACACAGACCATTCAGTTCCATGTTCCATGAATATATGCTTCTAACAGACATGATAGGCATGGGCTGTATAATGGAGCTTATATCGCTTTGTGTGGTTTGAAATGTTTTTAAAAATGATCAATGATAACAAAAGCTCACTGACCAAGTTTCACTGTAAAAGTAAGAACAAGCAATTTTAACTAAAAAGAGATAACACAGACCATTCAGTTGGAGGAACAACTGTATCATCGTGGACTAATGTTATTAGTGGGGTCCCTCAGGGTTCAGTATTGGGTCCATTATTGTTTTCTGTATTTATAAATGATATCGATGATGGTATATCAAGCTTAATGTCCAAGTTTGCAGACGATACGAAGGTTGGCAGGGTTGTTAAGGACACTACTGACACTATGCTACTGCAACAGGATCTGGAAAGGTTGAGCAGATGGGTTGAGAGGTGGCAAATGAAGTTTAACATTGACAAATGTAAAGTACTACATATGGGAAACAGCAACCCCAGAGCAACGTATCAACTCTGTGGTACTACACTGACAGTGGCAGAGAATGAAAGGGCCCTGGGGTGGTTGTGCAGGCAGATATGAAGTTTTCTGAGCAGTGCAGACGGGCTGCAAGAGTAGCTCATGGTGTATTGTCGATGATATATAGAAATTTTTCTAGCAGGGATAAGGAGGTGATTATTCCATTGTATAAGGCAATGGTCAGACCACACCTAGAGTACTGTATACAGGTCTGGAGGCCTCATTTCAAGAAGGATGTAGAGATGCTGGAACGAGTACAGAGAAGGGCAACAAGATTAGTGAATGGAACAAAGGGGGTGCTCTTACGAAGAAAGGCTTAAGTTTTGCAAATTACAGTGTCTGGAGACTAGGCACCGGCGAGGTGATCTGATAGAGGTGTATAAAGCCTTGAATGGTTTGAGCATGCTCAATACTGATGGGATTCTTCCTCTTGCTCAGAATAATCACCTGAGAGGGCATAAATTCAAATTGAGAAAAGACGGACGTAGGATAGATGTGAGGAAATTTGCCTTTCGCCAGTGGGTGGTTGGTTGGTGGAATAGACTTCCATCCCTTGTCATGGAAGTTGATAGCCTAAATAAGTTTAAGGCTCAGCTGGACAGGTATTTCGAACGAACAGAGGGGTGAAGTGGAAGTGGTTATTTTTTATTTATTTATTTTTTTTTTTTTTGGCTGATGCTGCATAAGGTTGCTTTCTTGCATCAAATGCCTCAACTAATGCTAATGCTAATTTTTCCAATTTGTTTTCAACTATTAAAATAACTTTTTTGTTTACTTAACATTTTTATGTGTTTACAAGTTTAACAGATAACCACGAAGTTGAAGTAGAGTATTATAATTTCAAGATGCCACAACATGGCTTCCCATTGCTAGGAAAAGATATAGGCTTGATTTCTGCTGTATTATGATTAGAGTTGCAGAGCAAAATGATATGTTCCATTAATTATGGAACATAATTAATTGGCATTCAACTGTATTAGATTTTCAACATGTAAAATGATATGCAATTCCTTTAGTAGATACAGGTGACCCCCACTTAACGCTGATAATTCATTCCGGAAAAACAGAGTGCTAAGTGAATCCGTGCTAAGCAAGCGCCGCATTTCCATAAAGTAACATATGTATTTGTGAGCTGCAGTCAGTGCCACAGGATATTTCCTAATCAATAATAAACAGTAGTGAAAAGATGCATAAATGTCGGTCAAAATATTTAATATTCAAATATTTGTACATATAAAATATTCTGCATTACATATGTATATAAATAAGTAGTAACTACTTACGTATCAAAATTAAACTTAAAATTTCAATTAAAATCATGAATTTAATTGATCTAAATTGATTTTAATTTAATCATGAAAAATGTGTTGATTTTGGGTTGTACTTTAGCCCACTTCCTGGTAAACTAAAAGGGGTTTTAATTTTAAATCCTCCACAGCATTACCAGCCAACAATAAAGTCAACTGATCCTTTGCCGCTTTGAAACCTGGTATGTTTTTTTCTTCTTTAATATGAAACTTCTTTTAGGCATTCGTTTCCAAAAAAGTCCTGCTTCATCTATGTTAAAAACTTGTTGAGAAGTATAACACATAATACCCCTCTTCAATAATTTTAACAAGTTCTTTTTTGAAAGTTTCGGCTCCTTGATCTGCACTTGCGGCTTCTTCCTGGATTCTAAATCTATTCAACCAGCCCATACTAGTTTTAAATGGTTCCACATTTTTGTTTTAGGTGAGTTTTCTTCAGATCATCATATAAGCTAATCTCTCTCTCTCTCTCTCTCTCTCTCTCTCTCTCTCTCTCTCTCTCTCTCTCTCTCTCTCTCTTTTTTACTTAACTGAATTCTGCATTGGATATTATCTTCTATAAAATTAGTTAAAGTCTCTCCATTTCAATCCTAATAGCCGGCGTAGCCCTAGTTGCTTGTAGTGAAACAGCTGTCTTTCCCACTGCTAAAACTAATTCTTTATTTTTTATAATAGTTTTTACAGTTAATCTTGCCAGTCCTAAATTATGGCACACATCCACTTTTCGTTGACCGGATTCGATTCGCTTCAAAAACGTCTGATTTAATCTTCAAATTCAGTCTTTTTTTTTACATTTGCAGTCTTTGTACTGCATCCAGACATTGCTTTTTCATTCTTATCCACCATTACTAACTCTTTGAAAATGTAACTGCGTTGGTTGCATTAATTATGATCCAATGTTCGAGTAAACTGTCTGTTACGCACAATGTCTAATACTGTACTGAGTGATGACTAGACTTCGGATAAATGCATATAACGCAAATATTACAAGCAATATACTTGATCATTTTTTAAAAGGTTGATCTCGGAACTACGTAACAAGTCACTGTACTGCAATTAAATTAGAGTGCAAGAAAATTTCCCTGAGTGTGGGAAACATTTTAATGCTGTTTTGCTATTTATTTTCAAACCATCAACTCTATCAAATGAAACGATTTCATTAAATATGCCAATAATGCAATCTGTAAAAGAGTGTTGTAGTCAGATACAGGATATAATATAAGAACAGCATTATAGCGAATCAGCGTAAAGTGAACCGCGTTATAACGAGGGCCTGCTGTATAGGATTTTGTGCTAATCTAGAATCAGGTACGATTTGATCTCCAAAAAAATGGTCTCTGATATGTTTTCATTCCTAAAAACTGAATTTAGATGATCGTGCTTTTATTATGAGTATGGGATTCATTCCATGCAACACTAGCTCCCATCTAGAGTTGCTAGTCCTCCCAACCATCTGTTCTAGACTGTACTTCTTAAAAGAAAATCATCATCTTAGTTTTTTCGATTGACAAAGAACACTGGGTGGCATTGATTAAGTTATATAAAGAATACTGGAAAGTATGGTATAAAAAGTTCAATATCATTAACATTTCAGGAATTTTTTTCAAAATTTCACCATCAGACTGACTGACAGGCCACAACTTTACATCTGTTAGAAAAATTTGCTGTCAAACAAGAGACAGAAACCACAGTGAACCACCAAGTTAAATCACATCAAGCAACCAAGGATAGATTAAATTAGATTAGTCCATAGATTAAATGCTAGGGAGGGAGGATGGAAAAAATGCAGTGCAGATTCCATACATGAACATCAGAAAATCCCATGATGGGCTTTATTAAATGAAAAGAGAGGAAAAGAAAGGAGGAGAAAGTTTCTACGAAATATGAATTTTTGTAAATTAATATTTTCTTCAAAAATAAACCTAGTTTTTTAAGCATTAATTAATGCTCAAAAAACACTATTCTAGTGTTTTTTAATTTCTAGTGTTATATATATATATATATAACTTAGAAACAGCAATCATGTTTATGACTAAACCACCCTCATGTCTGTGAGAGCAATAGTATTACAAAAAAGTAGTCATGTCATCTTCTTTTCAAGTTTAGAAAAATATGCTGGTCCTTCAGCTTTCCTAGGTAGCAACTGGGTGACAATACTGCTTGTGTATGTACAGTGGAAACTGTATATTGTACTCTTCCTTGTTTCCTGAAAGGGAATAGAACCCTCACATTGGGTTCTATTCCCTTTCAATATCACAAACTAACTTAGCGTGACGGTAAACAATGCATGTTCCATTGACAACACTGCTTGAGATCTAAATAGTAGTAGTAGTAGTAGTAGCAGAGTGGCATGTGATGCAAGAAAGCAAGTGTATAAGCTTATGCAGCATCAGCCAAGGAAAAAAAAAAATCACACCATTTCCTACAAATGCCTGTCCAGTTCCTCCTTAAATTTATTCAACCTATCAACTTCCACAACGACAGATGGAAGTTTGTTCCATCTGTCTTTTCTTAATTTGAATTTATGCCCCCTTAGGTTCGTAATCTGAACAAGTGGAAGGATCCCATCAGAATTCAGCGTGCTCAACCCATTCAAGGCCTTATATACCTCAATCATATCACCGCACAGGTGGCTAGTCTCCAGCCACTGCAATTTGCAGAACTTAAGCCTCTCTTGGTAAGAGGATCCCTTCATTCCCCTCACCAATCTTGTTGCCCTTCTCTGTACAAGCTCAAGTAAATCTACATCCTTCCTAAAATGAGGCCTCCAGACCTGTACGCAGTACTCAAGGCGTGGCCTGACCATTGCCTTATACAGAGGGATAATCACCTCCTTTTCCCTGCTAGCAAAATTCCTATATACCATTGACAAAACCCCATGACCTGCCCTAGCAGCCTGTCTGCATTGCTCAGAAAACTTCATATCTGACTGCACAATTACTCCCAGGTCTTTTTCATTTTCTACCACCTTAAGTGTAGTAACACACAGTTGGTACATTTCTCTGGGGTTACATCTAACCATATGCAGTACTTTGCATTTGTCAAGGTTAAACTTCAGTTGCCATTTCTTAGCCCATCTGCCCAAATTATCTAGATCCTGTTGCAGTAGCACACTGCCATTACTGTCATTAACAACCCTGCCAACCTTTGTATCATCTGCAAACTTCGACACTAAGCCTGATATACCTTCATCAATATCATTGATAAATATACAAAACAACAGTGGACCTAACACCGAACCCTGTGGGACTCCACTAATAACATTAGTCCACGAAGAGCAGCACCCACTGATTACCACCCTCTGTCTTCTCCCACTTAACCATCCCTTTATCCATTGTAGCAACTTACCCTTAACACCATTCTGCTCCATTTGTACAATAGTCTTCCATGCGCAACAGTGTCCAAAGCTTTCCTGAAATCCAAATATATGACATCAAAATTATTTTTTGCATCCAGTTCCTTTGTAACCACATCATAATATCCTATCAAATTGGTCAGACATAAATTTCTTTTAACAAACCCATGCTGTGTCTGAATTATTGCTGCAGTCTTGTCTAGATGATCCTGCAATGCATCTTTAACCAGTGACTCCATTATTTTCTGCGGAACAGTAGCTAAACTAACAGGTCTGTAATGTCACCCTTTGATCCCTCTGAGAATTGGGAATACATTTGTACATCTCTAGTCCGTGGGGACCTCCCCTGATTCCAAAGATGCTCTCATAATTTTGGCTAAGGGTTTGCTTAGTTGCTTTGCCGCCTCCTTTAACATAACTGGAATTATCTCATAGCTGGTGATATGCTTTTGGAAAACGAGGACATTGTTCGTATGGATTGACCTGCCCGTTCCACCAATCTAAATCCCATCGAACACATATAGGACACTCTGGGGAAACACCTAGCGGCATGTCCACACCCACCAGAAAACGTTCACCAGCTGAAGATGGCGCTGACAGAGGAATGGACGATGTTACTGCAAGAACTTAACAACATTGTTCTAAGTATGGACAAGCGATGCAAAGCCTGTATCGACATTAGTTCTGACCACCTCTTCCATGATGCAGCTGTATCATGGCAGCCAGTGCTATGTTGCCATATTTGAATAAAGTCCCTATGTGCCGTTTTGTTTTCGTTGTTGTGTCGGTGTTGTTTCCTTCATGTCTGTTCCTCACAAGATTCCTTTGGTATGCTTTTCCCATATCCAGGTCACTCCTATGAGAAGCTACAGGTGAAAACCTGACTGGTCCTTAAATTTTGCACACCAGTATATTTTATGAAGTGTTTGGGGTTTCATCTTTTAACTGATTCAACACTATGTTGCAAAAATTCAGTTGTCATTCTTAATTGTCTTCGAACAAGCCTTGAATTAACCGTGGTATGGAACATTTAAATTTGCATTTCTTAAAAATGCATATCAAGGAACAGTCTTCAATGCTCAATTCAAGAGACGCTCTATGTGTTGATTTTCCAGGACTTTGCACCATGCTTGTGCCACTGCATCCGTGTTTTCTTCTGTTCTTACTGATTGTGGTCTTCTTCTTTTGTGTCCACTTCTTGGAACATCTAACACAGTAAAGTGTTCTTCAAATTTGTCCCGCAGATATATTTGAATAGGTAGATAAGTTGAGAACTTCTCGTGCTGCTGTCTTACAACAGCAGTGGCACTTTCTTTGTAAAATGTGTGTAAAGCAAAAATTCTTTCTTCTTTTGACAACGTAACTGCAGCCTACAGCTACAACGTAACTGCAGCCTATAGCGAGTGACTTTTAGCATCCCCCAACATGCTCCACAGATGCACTTGTGCAGTGTGTCTGAACTTTAGCTTACAGGTCCCACAACTTGCTCCACACACTCACAGATGCACTTGTGCAGTGTGTCCTGCCCCACCCTGTATTTTCTATGATAAAATATACAATTATGATTTAATTTCTCTGATGATTTCATTATTACTCTAATTTTTATACTATGCTATGATTTGGTTTCTAAGTGAATTTATATAATATTTATTTAAAGCACTGGCTGTGGTCTGTGCATACAGTAGCATATGTAGTCACTGACATCCAATTTGCAAGTTCAAATCCATACACTACAAAAAAAAAAAAGTGGTCCACTGCGAAATGAATTTTGCTTATTTGGTTGCCTAAAGCAATTGAATTGTAAACTCCTCTTGCCTGTTGGGAAACTATTTATGGAGCGTAAAAAAAAAAGAAAAAAAAAAAAAGAGATTATATGGTGTGTTCAAAAAAATTGTATTGACTCATTTTTATAGGTTGTCTGTCCTTATACTAGCAATTAATCTTTTAGAAATAGCTGAAAGAACATAAGTAATAAAAATAGACATATGAAACTGGTAATTGCAGAAAAGTTTACTTTTATGCCTTATGGGTAAATGTTCATGAAATAAACACTTTTCTTCAAAGTAACTTGTTACTTATAGGTCATATAAAAACAAAAATTCTATGAAAGCAGTGGTTTTATCATTACTTTGCTCATAACAGGCAGCTATATAACCAAAACCCATAAGAAAATGCACCCTAATATTTCGTAGGCCCACGCCATGCTTTAATGACTGCTGCACATTGTAGTGGCAGTGAACAGATAGGGTTCTGAATGGATTCCTGGGAATTCTCATGACACCAAACACGGATTAATGTTTCCTGCAGCTCTTTAAGTGTTTTTAGTTTCTTTTGCATTACTGAAACGTCCATTTTGTTCCAACAATTTTCATCTGGATTGAAATCTGGACTGTTCCCAGAGCACTTTATATGATCGTCAGACAAACTTGCATACTCATGATACCAAACACGGAATAATGATTTTTGGTTACTTTTAGATGCTGGGCTTTAATTTTTTGCATCAACAGTGGCCTTTTTCTTGGGCGATGTTCTAATAATCCCAATGAGAAGAGGAGTCTACGTACTATAGGCAGTAACAGCCTTTACTCCTGTATCCTCCTCCCATGCAGTTTTTGGATCTGTTGATCAGAATCTTCTATTTTGGACACACAGAAAGACCCGAAATCTGTCCTGCATTGTTGAAGCTATTCGTGGATGTTAACTTCCTTTCTTTCTTTCTCTTTAGACTGCCAGTGATAATTTTCATGATGAAAATATGCCACTGTTGACTGATTACAGTGAATCCCTTTAGCTATTTCATGTTTAGAATGTCTCTCTGCATTCACTACAGTAGCAATGCTTTAAATATATGGGGGTTAATTGTGAAAACCTAGCAATTGCAGTTGCACAGAATACCAGACTTGTAGCATATGCACTGTATTTATATTCCCACTAAGGTGATGCAATCATGTACAGCACATGACATCATCTAAGAGAGCTTGATATAGATAGATGATACAATAGGGTGGGTAAGTACAAAAAATATATAATATATTTCCAAATTTCACAGAAATTTGGTGAAACCAAGTCTTTTCAACCTCAAATCATACATGACAATAGAGAATTATATTTGTGGGTGCCAATAATTAAACATGTTTCATTAACTAAAATTATAATAGAGAGTGCTTATAATAAAGGGGGGGGGGGATTAAATCAGCCTATTTTAACTAGATTAAACATGACCTTGTAATTAAATGTTAAAGAAATTCATTACAATACAAACAGACAAAGCAGCAGTTGTTATAAGCAAACTTATTACATTAAGACAACATTTAAATCACCTATTGTTTTACAATAGTGAAATTATAGTATCCTTAGCTATTGTTTTATAAATATAAAATGATGATTCTTGGTATATGCACTTTTTAGCCTTGTTATGTAGTTTACTGAGAGCATCAAAAAGTGTGCCATCTTGAAGATCTGCCATACTTTATCACTAGCCAGTTTACAGAAACCTAAAAAATGTATTAACTGTTTTTATTAAAGAAAAAGTAACTCCAGTATTTCCATACTTACTTACTTTTTCTCTATAACATAAACAAGTGAAGTCATTAAGAGCCAACCACTGTTCCTCACCTATGCAGTAAAATTAGCATTAGCAGAGGCATATAATACAAGAAAGCAAGCTTATAGACCTTCAGCCTTAAAAAAAAAAAAAAAACCCTTAAAACTTCCCATTTCACCCATACATTTTCTCCAAATGCTTGTCCAGTTCTTGCTTGAATTTATTTAGGCTATTAACTTCCACAGCAACAGATGGAAGTTTGTTCCGCCAATCAACCACATGCTAGCTAAAGGCAAATTTTCACATATCTCTTCTACAACTGTCTTTCCTCAATTTGAATTTGTACCCCCTCAGGTGCATAATCTGAACAAGAGGAAGTATCCCATCAGCATTGAGCTTGCTCAAACCATTCAAGGCCTTATACACTCAATCAGATAACCACGCAGGTGTCTAGTTGTCCAGACTCAGCAATTTATAGAACTTATGATTATCTTGGTAAGAGCACCCCTTTGTTCACCCCCTCACTAATCTCGTTGCCCTTCTCTGTACTCGTTATACAGCAGTTCTACATCCTTCCTAAAATGAGGCCTCTAGACCTCATTTTATGCAGGATGCAGTATTCAAGGTGTGGCTCGACCACTTACTTATACCAGGAATAATCACCACCTTATCCCAGCTAGCAAAATTTCTGTATTTCATTCACATGATCCCATTATCTGCTCTGGCAGCCTGTCTGCTCAGAAAACTTCATAACTGACTGCAGAATTATCCTCAGGTCATTTTCATTCTCCAACTATCCTGAGTGCAATACAGCACATTTTATACGTTACTCTGGGGTTACTGCTACCCATATGCACTGGTTTGCATTTTTCAATGTTAACCTTCAATAGTCACCTTTCAGTCCATCTACCAACTTTTTAGGATCATACTGCAGTACTGTCATTAACAACCCTCCCAGCATTGATATAGTCTACAAGATTGGACATAAGTGTGATACACCTTCATCAATATCACTGACAAATGGGCCCAACACTGAACACTGGGGGACTCCACTAATAACATTAGTCCACGAAGAGCAGCATCCATTGATTACCACTCTTTCTCTGTCTTCTCCCATTCAACAATCCCTTTATCCATAAATGCAACTTGCCCTTAATGTCATACTGCTCCAATTTGTACAATAGTCTTCATTGTGCAACAGTATATGATACCAAAATTATGTTCTGCATCCAGTTCCTTTGTGACCACATCATAGTTTGTTTGTTTGTCTGTTATTTGGTTTTTAGGAGCATTAGCAACTAAGGCCATATTGCTCTGGGGATATGCGGTGGTCATTCCCTGACCTTTCTGCATCCTCCATATTTGGTGGTCACGGGCTCGAACCCCGGTCTAATCAAGAAGCGTGTGCTACGCACTGCTGCTACTGCCCACCTGGCTACGGAGGTGTCCCCCACATCACAGTATCCAATCAAATTTATCAGACAAAACTTCTCCTTAACAAACCCATGTTATGTCTGAATCATAACTGCAGTCTTATCTGGATGATCCTGCAATGCTTCTTTAATGAGTGACTCCATTATTTTCTGCGGAACAGTAGCTAAACTAACAGGTCTGCAATTATTTGTCATCCTTTGATCCCTCTGAGAATTGGGAATACATTTGCACATCTCTAGTCCGTGGGGACCTCCCGATTCCAAAGATGCTCTCATAATTTTGGCTAAGGGTATGTTTACTTCCTTTGCTGCCGCCTTTAACATAACTGGAATGATCCCATCCACCCCAGATGCCTTTCTTATGTAATCTTCAACAACTTCTCCTCCACTCTGCTCTCAGTTATCACAAAATCATTTACTCCTTATCAGAATCTGATAAACCTTTGGCCTTCACTTCTTTACAGAATTCCTCATGTGTCAATGTAGATGCAAAATACTCATTTAGTTTGTCAACTACCTGAGTAGAATTATCAAAGGTCGAACCATCGATATCAAGTGGACTAATCTGAATCATCACCTTGCTTCTAGAGTTTACATAAGAAAAGAAGTTTTTGCTGCTTTTCTTTGCATCCTTTGCCATATATTTTTCACAATCTGCCTTTGCTTGCCTCACCTCCTTTGTGACTTGATTGCAGACTAGCTTATATCTACTATAGGCTTGTGTCGCCCAATAATTTATATGCATCCCACGCATTTTTCTTCTCTGCCTGAGTCTCATTAGTTCAACTGACATCCATATAGGCCTAAAGCTTGAACAGTATTTCTTAGCACTAGTAGAAGCATATGATGCAATAAAACAAGCTTATACAGCAGGGCTGGCGAACCTATGGCACAAGTGCCCAAACAGGCAGGCAGGCATACAAATGTTTTGGGCATGCGGAATTAGGAGTGTCCCAAAAAAATTTCAAACCTCGAATTACATCACTCCAGGAATCCACCTTGAGTAATTGTGACCTGAGCACGTCCGTTCCCTCTTCCAGGCATGTAGTTTGTTTGTTTGTTATTTGGTTTTTAGGAGCATTAGCAACTAAGGCCATATTGCTCTGGGGATATGCGGTGGTCATTCCCTGACCTTTTCGCGTCTTCCGTATTTGGTGGTCACGGGCTCGAACCTAATCAAGAAGCGTGTGCTACGCACCACTGCTGCTGCTGCCCACCTGGCTACGGAGGTGCCTCCAGGCATGTAGTGATATTACACCATTCAGTAAATAGGTGTATTCATGCAGTGATTTGTTTCTGAACCAGCCTGCACTCCAAATGACATTCTTTACAGAATTCGGCTTGCATTTAAATGACTTGAATTTCAAAGTTACAGGGCTCTGGTAAGACTGTTGATGTTATGTTTAAAAACACAAAGGAATTTGAAATTAAGCTGGGAGTTTTTAAACGGGATGTCAACAGTGGCAATTTTAAATATTTCCCAAACCTAAAAAGGTATATCACTGACCTTGAAACTTATGAAGAAAACAGACCGTCAGTGCCTTAAAATGCTACGTCTGAACTATTAAGTCAACTATTGAACATTTTTCTTCAAGATTTGTTAATTTCAGAGAATTGGAAGAAACTGCAAAATTCATTAAGTTTAAAGACAGTGTAAAACTAGCCAAACTGAACCTGAACATGCTTCAGTGGATCGAGCTGGATGATTTTGAGATGCAACTGATTGATTTACAGCTTACCACAATTTGGGGGCAAAAATGTATCGATCTCAGAGCTGATTTAGAAAATATTGAACGGGAATGATCAGTGAAGGGATTAGCAAAGAAAACTGCAGAAAATGAGGTATTAAAAGGTTGGAATTCAATTCCTGAAACTTTTGTCTGTTTAAAAAATCTGACGACAGCAATTTTCTCATCAACCTATTCTGTTGATGAGAAAATGAACTTTCTTAAATCTAGTCTGAGTAACTAGTGCTGATGAAACTAGTGCTTACGGATGAAACTAGTGCTGCACACATAGCTCTAAAAGTTACAAAGTATAAGCCTGATTTAAAGTAACTGTCGTCAATGGTGCAGCAACAGAAGTTTCACTAATGTTTTATATTTGTAATATAAGAGAGGTTTATCATTTTATATTAAGTTTATCCTTAGTAATATTAAATGCAACAAGGCATCATATCTTTAAGAGTATAATAAATATCATATATCACATATAATAATCTATATCATATTGGTGTAAACACACCATAGACAACTCTTAAACAAAAAACTATGTTAATAGTGTGAAGGGCATCATTTTATATGAATCTCATATTGTGCTCTTCCTTCATGAGTTGCCATGTAGTGCTGTCTGGGTGGTGGTGCCCACTGAGAATAGGTAACAATAGTCTTCTCTTTTAGTGAAGCATTACTTATTTGAGGTAGTAGTGCAATAACACAGAAACTCATTGGGAAGAAAGAGCACAATATGAGATACAGAGAAAATGATGCCCTTCACATAACGTAATTTTTTGTTTAAGAGTTGTCTATGGTGTGTTTACACCAATATTATATAAGTTTGTATTAGATAGTATGAATCAGAGCTGTAATACTCAATATGTTCTACGTTGATAATAATATTAGTAAATTAATAAGAGGAGTTTACCTCAATATAGTACGTGGAACACTTCCGTATGATACCCTCCAGAAATTAAAACGGAAAAAACGAAAAAATCGACAACTTACCGGTACATTAAAGTAAAATATAAATAATTAAAGTAAAATATAAATAATTAAATAATCAATTTAACACAATTCAAAATCAATTCAAAACAATTAAAATTCAAATTAACGCAATTAAAAGAATCTAACGAAAATATTCAAAACGATTTTCCTTCCTGAAGCTGACAATGCTTTTCGACCGACTGTCGTGATCACAGGAATGAAAATTCATTTTCATTCCTGTGATCACGACAGTCGGTCGAAAAGCATTGTCAGGAAGGAAAATCGTTTTGAATATTTTCGTTAGATTCTTTTAATTGCGTTAATTTGAATTTTAATTGTTTTGAATTGATTTTGAATTGTGTTAAATTGATTATTTAATTATTTATATTTTACTTTAATTATTTATATTTTACTTTAATGTACCGGTAAGTTGTCGATTTTTTCGTTTTTTCCGTTTTAATTTCTGGAGGGTATCATACGGAAGTGTTCCACGTACTATATTGAGGTAAACTCCTCTTATTAATTTACTAATAAGTTTGTATTGTAAGTTAAAAGTTACATTTTTGTTATGAAGGATTTTATTTTAATAGCTTTAATAAATCATCTTTGAAATAATGTCTTTTACTTGACTCTTTTTTGTTTATGCTTTTGTCAAGTAAACCGCGAATGAGAAAAATAACGATGCAATAGAAGTCGATTATCCGAACTAACTGGGACCAAGATTGGTTCAGTTAATCAAATAGTTCAGATAATCAACATACACGAGAATACCCAGTTTATACAAAGTGTAATTAGGCCTACAATTAAATTAATGTATGCAAGGTATTTTGAAATATTAAGTATTATAAAAAATAATTGATTTAGAAAATGGTTTGTAAATAACCAAAACCTTTGAAGAAACAATGCATATATTATTTATTTGGAACTTACCTAATTGTTTTACATGGTTTCAACTATAAATGACAATTTTTTTATTTTATTTTTTTATTTTTTTTTTTACAGAAACACAAGTAATTGCACCATTTAAGAGTATAATGAATCTTGGGAAGGTTTATTTTTTAAAATATGTAATATTAAATTCCTGAATTTTTCTTTGAACCATGCGAGATTGTCTTTTTTCCAGGGTGAAGTCTCATCCTCTTTAATAGCAGCATCTCCATAGAACTGCATTCAGAATTACTCACACCATGTCATTGCAGTTGCTAGTGCAGTGAAGGCCTTCAAATGCATTAAGTGGCAGAAGTAATATTTCAGCTTAACAATTCCAGTGCACTAAAAGTGGATACTGGAATTGGGGGGGGGGGTTGGTACGGGCAATTGACGTTTCACTTGACTTTGCAAAATTCTGACAGGCACGCGAGGTAGTTTTTTTAAAAGATTTAGTCAATTGTGGCATGCACCCTTAAAAAGGATTGTCACTCCTGTTATTCAGGATCAACAACAAAAAAAAAAAAAACCTTTCCCATTTCACCCATCTATTCAATCCAAAACTTTGTTCAGTTCTTCTTGGAATTTATTTAAATTATCAACTTCCACAAAGACAGATGGAAGTTTGTTCCACTAATCAACAACACGCTGATGAAAGGCAAATTTCCACATGTTCATTTTACATCTGTTTTTCCTCAATTTGAATTTTTGCTCCCTCAAGTGCATAATCTGAGCAAGAGAAAGAATCCCATCATGATTTAGCTTGCTCAAACCAGACAAGGCCTTATAACCCCAATCAGATCTGCTTGCAGGTAACACAGTCTCCAGATTCTACAATTTGCAGAACTTAATCCTTTGTGACCCTCAAAAATCTTGGTGTGCTTCTATGAACTCATTCCAGCAGCTCTACATCCTTCGTAAAATGAGGTCTACAGACCTGTATGCAGTACTGAAGGTGACCTGACCACTGACTTATACAATGGGACAATCACCTCCTTATCACTGGTAGCAAAATTCCTACATATCATTCACAAGACCCCATGAATTGCTCTGGCAACCTGTCTGAACTGCTCATAAAATTTCTTATCTGAGAGCACAATTACCCTCAGGTCTTTTTCATTCTCGATTACCCTGAGTGTAGTACTACATATGCTACTCTGGGGTAACCCTTCATACTTCTTAGTTGGTATGACTGCTACCCATATCCAGTACTTTGCATTTTTCAATGGTAAACTTCAGTTGCAATCTCACAGCCCATTTGCCCAACTATTCTAGATCCTGTTTCAGTAGTGTGCTGTCATTAATAACCCTGTCATTCTTCATATAGTCTGCAAACTTGAACATTAAGCTTGATATTCCTTCATCAATATCATTGATAAGTAGAGAAAATAATAATGGGCCCAACACTGAACACTGGGGGGGGGGACTCCACTAATAACATTAGTCCACGAACAGCAATGTCTGTTGATTGCCACTGTCTTCTCCCACTCAATCATCTCTTTATCCATTGCATCAACTCACCTTAAGGTCATACTGGTCCAACTGGTACAGTAGTGTTCCATGTGCAACAGTACTAAAACCTTCCTGAACTCCAAGTATATGTTATCAAAATTATTTTTTGCATCTAGTTCCTTTGTGACTATATCATAGTAACCAATGAAATTGTCAGACAAGACTTTCCCTTAACAAACCCATGCTGTGTCTGAATTATTGCTGAAGTCTTGTCTAGATGATCCTGCAATGCATCTTTAACCAGTGACTCCATTATTTTACCCAGAACAGAAGTTAAACTAACTGGTCTGTAATTACTCGTGTCACCCTTCAACCCCCTCCTCCCCTCCCCCTTCGTGAATCGGGATACATTTGCACTTTCCAGTGAGTGGGGGACCTTCCCTGAGTGTAACGATACTCTCATAATTATGGCTGAGGGTTTGTTTACTTCCTTTGCTGCTTCCTTTAACATAACTGAAATGATTCCATCCATCCCAGATGCCTTTCTTATGTTTAACTTCAACAATTTCTCCCCCACTTTTCTCTCAGTTATTACAAAACCATTTAACTGCCTGCTAAAGTCTGATAAGCTTCTGGCTTCCACTTCCCTACAGAATTCCTCATGTGTGAATGTACATGCAAAATACTCATTCAGTTTGTCAGCTAACCGAGCAGGATTCAATACATCGATATCAAGTGGACCAATCTGATTTATCTCCTTTTTTAGAGTTTACATAAGTAAAGACGATTTTTGCTGTTCTTTGCCAAAGATTTCTCGTAATCTACCTTTGCTTTCCTCATCTCCTTTATTACAGACTAGCTTATATCTACCATGGGCATGTGTCGCCTGATAATTTATATGCATCCCATGCATTTTTATTCTCTGTAAGTCTCACTAACTGATCTGACTTCCATTTAGACCTAAAATTTGAACAGTATTTCTTAATATAAATTATTATAGAACAGTATAAATTCCTTGTACGCTTCCCGTTTAGAATTTGCTGTTGGTAACATCATCAATTAGTCCAACTGTACAGAATTTAAAAGCTCTAATACCATTGAAGTCCCTTAGCTGGTATGAAAAGTCTAGTAGCTTCCACGATTAATTCCTTGAATCCTTCCCATTTAGAATTTTGCTGTTTTTTCCCACTGTACAGAATTTAAAAACTTTCTGAGACTGCTGTAGTCACCTTTACGAAAGCAAAAACCCTTCCCTTTACCTCTTATAATAGGTACATCTTTAAGTAAATCCCACATCAGGACACTGTGATCACTGCCACCTAGTGGTTCCTTTATCTATAGCTAAAGGAACCACTAGGTGGCAGTGGTTCTTGATGCATGAATAATCACTGCTGATAATCAGATCAAGAGTATTACGCTCGAACATGCTACCGTAGAAAACAACCATCCAATAAATCTACAAGTCTTCCAGTGTGCGAGTGACAAACCCACAATCCCAATCCCTACATGCACAAGTTAAATCCCAGTTATAAGTCATTCTGATTTACCAGCCCACTCTATTTCTCTGTATAGCTGTTTGCAGTAGTAGCAGTATTAGTAATAGTGGCATGTGATGCAAGAAAGCAAGTGTATGAGCTTATGCAGCATCAGCCAAAAAAAAAAAAAAAATTCACACAACCATTCCCTCTAAATGTTTGTCCAGTTCCTCCTTAAATTTATTTAACCTATCAACTTCCACAATGACAGAAGGAAGTTTGTTCCAGCAATTAACCACCCACTGGCTAAAGGGAAATTTCCCCACATCTATTGTACATCTGTCTTACCTCAATTTGAATTTATGCCCCCTTCGGTTTGTAATCTGAACAAGTGGAAGGATCCCATCAGAATTCGGCATGCTCAACCCATTCAAGGCCTTATACACCTCAATCAGATCACGGCACAGGTACCTAGTCTCCAGCCGCTGCAATTTACAGAACTTAAGCCTCTCTTGGTAAGAGGTTCCCTTCATTCCCCTCACAAATCTTGTTATACTCATCAGAGTCATTAGGCTTATAACACACTCCTGCTCTCAGTTTTGCTTTCCCAGTATATATGTCACACCAAATTGACTCAACATTGCTCTGTCCACTCATGTCAACTGGATGCATTGCCTATGATTTTGTGTTTCCTAACTAACAGCATAACCCCTTCTAATTTCCTATCCTGTCTATCCTTTCTGTACATATTGCACTACCCAAATTCCAAATTTGCCATTGATGTCTTGACCAGCACTTCAATTTCATCAAATTTATTTACTATACTTCTAGAATTGGTGTACATGGAAGCATACATGCACGTGTTCTTACTCTTAGTTACCTTAACACAGCACACATGTATTTATTTGTTCTATGACGACTCCCAGCAGTTCTTGAAGTCCCCAGCACCTTGCTTTCCAGTCTTCTATTCATTCCAATAAAAGCAGTGCAACAATCGCTTTCACCTCTGCCTGCGGCTACTGTTAATTTATTAGTCTGTGAATCCCCTCCCCCTATCTAGCAGTTTCCAGCTCGCCTAAGATTGCCGATAGCATCAGCAAATATTCTTATACCGTTTCTATTTAAGTGTATCCCCCTGTAGAAGCCGTCTCTCCTGTTAACAAGTACACACCAAGCTGGAAAAAACTCTACCACATGAGCATTGCATAATTTCTCCAGGATACAAATTGATTGACAAGGCTCTCATCATATACTCCCTCCTATTGTGTCTGGGCAATATTGCAGGCACTTTCAAATTTAACCTTAACTTGCAACTTTTTTTAAGATGTTGACCGTTAAGTAAATCTGCAGTTCTCCTACTCTTAATGTCAGTAGTGCCAACGTGTAAAACAATATCACCTTTTGTGCCCTTAAAAGATATCTGCTCTATAATGTCATTGACCTTTGCCCCTGACAGACATACCCTGGTCCTATTCCACCTATCCTTTTTGCAGAATATATTTCCCATTTCCCTGACAATAACTAGTGTAGTCTGTCTTGAAGAATGTTGCTGTGTTGTCTGATGCACAAGAGTGAGCTCTGGCATTGGGTTGGGTAGCTGAGAATTTAATGGGGGCCCCCATTTTAACTCCCTTGGGGGCATCTACCCTACTCTTCAAACTCTCATAGATGTCCATTAGAATGGTGAGTTGGCTAGACCATGTCTTAAAATCAGACAATTAAATGGTAAGAAGAACATGTGGTAATAGCAGCACAAAAGTTGTTGATTAGTATGTCACACTGTACAGTTTTCATGGATGTCAGATTACAAGCAGTAATGTAAACCCCTTTACATTGTTTAAATGAATGCTTCAAATGAGCCTAGAAAATTT
This sequence comes from Mastigoproctus giganteus, assembly GCF_048544385.1. Classification (NCBI taxonomy): domain Eukaryota; kingdom Metazoa; phylum Arthropoda; class Arachnida; order Uropygi; family Thelyphonidae; genus Mastigoproctus; species Mastigoproctus giganteus. The sequence continues at coordinate 167,591,530 of NC_143576.1, forward strand.
TTAAGGGAACAAGAAGAAAATAGTCATGAGGGAACTCTCTCTCTCAACTTGTTTGCATCAATTTTTCACATGACATGGAGATATATTTATTTGATCCGTCCTGATTATGAATATGTTTAAAAACAATGTATTCATAAAATTTTCATTCAGTATGAACTTACTCTGTCCATTGCCAAAACATGAGAAAATCCTGCTTCTGTTAGTCTTTGTGGTTCCTTAGGCTCATCAAGTGGGACAACATACCTAGTAAAAACCATATTGAAATTTACAATAACAGCCCATGTATGTAAACTTGAGATGTTCTAAATGGTTAGAACAAAAATAAATGGGCTGTAGACTATGGGATCCAGAAAAGTGGCTCCTCGCATTTCGCCTCCCACATTTCGTCCCCAGAACATTTTGCCCCCTGTAGATAATGAGTAGGCTACAAAAATGTAAATAATACACCTAATTTTTTAATAATTCTAATTTATATGCATAGGTACTGTGCTAAAAGTTACATATAATAAATGCACATTATTATTGTTTAAAACTCGAAGTTGTATGCAATACCTCTAAGGTAATCAATTACATTACAATTTTGAAAATCTTGGACTATTCTTTTGATTCTAGCAGAAATTGCAGCATACTTCTTGTTTCTTTGATTGCGTGAATTACTGGCAATTAGTTGTGTAATTTTGAAATTGTGCAGCCCTTGTTGTTTCTTTAAAGAATCAATGAATCGATAAATATTTGGGAATAAAGTAGCACAAGTTTCCTGAAATCCCCTGTGCCACCCCTCCACGCCATTGTTGGTATGATCATTCAGTGTCCGTGTGTAAACATTCCACAATTCGATGGCAAAAATGGATAATTGCCGGCCTCTCCATTGTCTCCTTCTAATATATGTATATTCAGAGTAGTTTGCAATCATGATAGCTTCAATGGGGAAGTCATCAGCTTCAACTAAATCTTCAAATGCTTGAATAACGTTAGCAGGAGGAATAAATGCCAATGCCGGAATCATTCGGATCCAACAAGCAAATTTGTGGTCTTGTTCGTATCGGGCTTTTAAACCTTCATTCTGTACCTTTCGCCAAACGCTTTGAGAAAGATTTAAAAAAACAACCGGTATTTACAATACCAGGAAATTCTCGTTGGAAGGCTTGCATGGCACTTTGTTCGAAATCTGTAATAAGTCGTTGGGGTTGGAGATTTTAAACTTCTTGAAGCAACTTGACATATGTGGCACGAGTTTTGTTTGGCAGAAGCGCATAGACCACTGGAATAACTGCATTGAATTGAACCACATGAATTGTATAAAGCTGCTGGAAATGCATAGGTACTGTGCTAAAAGTTACATCAGAAAACCACTCCTGGCTACACACCAATAACTGAAGATTGTTACTAGTGGAAAAAATAAGCATATGACCCAGGAGCAGTTTGTCCTGAGAATCATAAATCAAAAACTGTTGTACATTGCCATCAATAATAATTTCTTAATAATTTTGTGGAATTTTCCCTGTAAAGCAGGAGTACCATTGTTGCATTAAACATGACGAATGGTTCATTTAAGTGAGTCCTTTTTAGGAAGTAATGCCGTGACATTGGCATGAGCCTCAGCAATTACTGATGCAACAATTTGATGTGCCAGTTCGTTCGTGGTTGTTGCATGTTGCCGTATTTGGCCAATCAATTGCAATGCTTCCGACCTTGCAGCTTGAGCTGCATGCTTATGTTTAGTTACGACTTTCACAACTGGGCCTTCCAAACCCTCTGTCCAAACATGCCCTTTGCAGGTGGAACGTTTTCACAAACCCAGATTCCATGTCGTTCATCTACAGTTCTCTTTGAAAACACGTAAATGTGGTTGTCATCATCTACCAATTTTCTTTTGCCTCTTATTGACAGAACACTTTTCGCCATTGTACACACAGGATTAATCAAGCAAGATGCAAAAATAATATGCAGATATTGCACTGCCTGCGACGCTCAGCTTGTTCACGCGATGCACCGCAGATAATGAGGTCGCGAAAACAGCAAACGTGCGCTGTCCACTGCGCCAGGAAATGTGAGGAGAGCCAGATGCAGGAACTTTATTGTTTGAATTTAGTAAAAATAATAAGAGGAGTTTACCTCAATATAGTGCGTAGAACACTTCCGTATGATACCCTCCAGAAATTAAAACGGAAAAAACGAAGAAAACTTACCGGTACATTAGAGTAAAATATAAATAATTAAATAATCAATTTAACACAATTCAAATCAATTTAAAACAATTAAAAATCAAATTAACGCAATTAAAAAATCTAACGAAAATATTCAAAACAATTTTCCTTCCTGAAGCTGACAACGCTTTTCGACCGTTGTCAGCTTCAGGAAGGAAAATCGTTTTGAATATTTTCGTTAGATTTTTTAATTGCGTTAATTTGATTTTTAATTGTTTTAAATTGATTTGAATTGCGTTAATTTGATTTTTGATTGTTTTAAATTGATTTGAATTGTGTTAAATTGATTATTTAATTATTTATATTTTACTCTAATGTACCGGTAAGTTTTCGTTTTTTCCGTTTTAATTACTGGAGGGTATCATACGGAAGTGTTCTATGCACTATATTGAGGTAAACTCCTCTTATTATTTTTACTAATATTATTATCAACGTAGAACATATTGAGTAGTACAGCTCTGATTCATACTATCCGTTTGAATTTAGACAAACCAGAACAAGATTCACTTGTTATTGAAAAGACTCCTATAAGATTAGTCACTGTTCCCTCCCCTCCATCTCCTTCACTAACCATGTGTCTATTGCCGTTGTGGTCGAGTATGTATTCTTTCCAATGTGAAAGGATTAACAGTTCCAGTTAATCCTTTCACAATGGAAAGAGAACCCTGAAGACATACAAAAGGGGAGAAATTAGTTTAAAAGCTACATGACAATTTGTACCCAAATGTAATTTTTAAAATTTGTTCGGAAAAGTTAGAGTTATCGGAAGTTCAGTTCAAATAATCGAGAGAGTTTAACATTGAATCTCCACTAAAGGGGGCTGGGATTTCAACAAAAATTAGAGTTATCGAGAGTTGACAGTATTTACATTTTTATAACCTACTCATTATCTACTAGGGGCGAAATGTGGGGTGGGGCGGCACTTTTCCGTAAAGTGTAGCCTACATAGAGTATTACAATGCATATTCAAATATTAAAAAGTACAAAAGATATCAATCATTGGAAAAACAGTTTATATTTCTCATTTCAAATTTAAATTGTATCTAGTAATTTTCATTTCCTAAGTAAACTGGGTTCCCAAAATAAGTCATTTATTTAAAAATAAAAAACAATAATAGATTAGAATAACAAAAAATGAGCTGTTAAATTGTACACAGTACTACAATACACACACTAGTATTAAAATGTACAAAGAAAACTGATATACTACAAAAAAAGGACACTATTATTCACCGTACTATTGCAACAATTATGATCATACTTGGCAAGGTTCAAGTTTATCTGCCTGTAGACTAAATTACTTTAATAATTAAAATAAAAAATAATCATTAAAAACTGTAGAAAACACACTAACTGTGAATACCAATGTCTAGCAGCCCGCTGAAGGTTTGGTTTGCTGAATAGCAGTAGAGAAGAAATTACTGTAATATGAGTCTTTGGAACTCATAAAGCTGACGCTGCCTGACGAAGCGGTCCTTGTGGTTTCCCCGACTTTCTTTTACTTCAATCATCTTTCTTTACTGTAAGTTAATGTCCTTTATTGAAAGTGCTGGTATTACTCCTTTGGTGGGTGTACAGGTGCGTCTTCTTAAGCATGTATTTGACATCTACACTGGATGCCAGTATTTGCAATTATCTTTCCTTTTTTTCTTTAATTTATTTTAATTTTAAGCTAATATAATCTTACTTGGCAACGTGTTTCTATAAGCATACAAAAGGCAGTGGAGTCACTTATTATCAAAAATTTTAAGTAAAACATGATTAGTATGAGTACAACAAACAATTGAACAGAGAAATGGAGTGGGCTAGTAAATCTGAATGTCTTATAATGGGGGATGGGATTTTAACTGGAACTTGTGGTTGGTCACTCGCACACTAGCAATACTTTTGTGGATTTATTGGATGATTGTTTTCTGCAGCAGCATGTTCGAGAGGCAACTAGAGAGGATAACTCTTGATCTGGTTTTCAGCAGTGATCATTCATGTATTAAGAATTTGCAGATAAAGGAACCACTAGGTGGCAGTGATCACTGTGTACCGATGTGGGATTTACTTAAAGATATAATTACAATCAGGTGTAAAGGAAAAGATTTTTGCTTCCGTAAAGGTGACTACAGTGGTCTCAGACAGTTTTTAAATTCTGAACAGTGGGACCAACTGATAATGTTACCAACAGCAAATTCCAAGTGGGAAGCATTCAAAGAATTAATCATGGAAACTACTAGACATTTCATACCTATTAAGAAATATTGTTCATTTCCTAAATGGTTGTCAAAATCAACTAATGAGACTCATGGCAGAGAAGAAAATGCATGGAATGCATATAAATTATCAGGCGACACAGAAGCCTATGGCAGATATAAGCTAGTCTGTAATCAAGTCACAAAGGAGATTAGGCAAGCGAAGGCAGATTATGAGAAATCTTTGGCAAAGAATGCTAAGAAAACAAAAAGGATTTCTTTACTTATACAAACCATAAAAGAAATGGGATGAATCAGTTTGGTCCACTTGATATTAATGGTTCGACTGTTGATGATCCTGCTCAGATAGCAAATAAACTGGATGAGTATTTTGCATCTACATTCGCACATGAGGAGTTATTAAGGAAGGAAAATGCCAGAAGGTTATCAAATTGTAGAAGGGTGCTTGATGATTTTGTAATAACTGAGAGCAAAGTGGAAGAGAAATTGTTGAAGTTAATCATAAGGCACCTAGGTTGGATGGGATCTATCCATTTTTATTAAAGGAGGTGGCAAAGGAAGTAAGCAAACCCTTAGCCATAATCATGAGAGCATCTTTGGACTCAGGGGAAGTCCCTACGGACTGGAGATGTGCAAATGAATCCCCAATTCACAAAGCGGGATCGAAGGGTGACACGAGTAATTACAGACCAGTTGGTTTAACTTCTGTTCCGGGTAAATTAATGGAGTCACTGGTTAAATATGCATTGCAGGATCATCTAGACAAGACTGCAGCACTAATTCAGAGACAGCATGTGTTTGTTAAGGGAAAGTCTTGTCTGACAAATTTCATTGCATACTATGATGTGGTTACAAACGAATTGGATGCAAAAAATAATTTTGATATCATATACTTGGATTTCATGAAGCTTTTGGCACTGTTGTGCATGGAAGACTACTGTACAAATTGGAGCAGAATAGTATTAATGGTAAGTTGCTACAATGGATAAAAGGGTGGTTGAGTGGGAGAACACAGAGGGGTGGTCATTGGGCACTGCTCTTCGTGGAATAATGTTATTAGTGGAGTTCCACAGAGTTCGGTGTTGGGCCCACTGTTGTTTTGTATATTTATCAGTGATATTGATGAAGGTAAGTCAGGCTTAGTGTCGAAGTTGACAAGTGCAAAGTACTGCATATGGGTAGAAGTCAACCTAGAGGAATGTACCAATTGTATGGTACTACACTCAGGATGGTAGAAAATGAAAAAGACCTGGGAGTAATTCTGCAGTCAGATATGAAGTTTTCTGAGCAATGCAGACAGGCTGCCAGGGCAGGTCATGGGGTTTTGTCAATGATATACAAGAATTTTGCTAGCAGCAAAAAGGAGGTGATTATCCCTTTGTATAAGGCAATGGTCAGGCCTTATACAAAAGGATAATCAATGGATAATCAATTGCTGGTACTGCAACAGGATAATCAATGCCTTTGTATAAGGCAATGGTCAGGTTTTATACAAAGGGATAATCAATGAGTACTGCATACAGGTGTGGAGGCCTCATTTTAGGAAGGATGTAGATTTGCTTGAGCGTGTACAGAGAAGAGCAATAAGATTGGTGAGGGGAATGAAGGTATCCTCTTACCAAGAGAGGCTTAAGTTCTGCAAATTGCAGCAGCAGGAGACTAGGCACCTGCGAGGTGACCTGATTGAGGTGTATAAGGCCTTGAATGGGTTGAGCAAGCTGAATTCTGATTGGATTTTTCAACCTGCTCATATTACGAACCTAAGGGGGGGCATAAATTCAAATTGAGGAATGGCAGTTATAGAACAGATGTGCGTAAATTTGGCTTTAGACAGCGGGTGGTTAATTGCTGGAACAAACTTCCATCTGTCGTTGTGGAAGTTTATAGGTTAAATAAATTCAAGGAGGAACTGGACAAACATTTAGAGGGAATGGTTGTGTGAATTTTTTTTTTTTTTTTTGGCTGATGTTACATAAGCTCATGCCTCTATTACTATTATTCATCACATGCCTCTATTACTATTATTACGTGTTTAAACAGCATTATCTCAAAAATGCAAGAAAATAACGTGTAGAGAATAACGAGAAATAAAGAAAATAACGTGTAACGTGTATACAATATCTCTTCAAAGTATACCATATCAAAAGGTTATCCCGCTGGAAGATAACTTTAAAATATGTAATGAAGGTGAAATTTCATATGAAAAGAATTGCTTAGCAGTAAAAATTGTAATCTGAATATCTAAGCAAAATTCTTTGTATAAATATATACGAATATACAAGTGGAGATGTAATTTATGGAGATGCTAAAATGAGCTGTAACTTAAGGTGATATACAACTTGCAAACATTTAACCTTTATGAAAATTATAGTAGCAGATGATCCTTTAATTAAAGAATATACTGTTCCAATAAGCACAGTTTAAAGTTTTAACAAAGGAATACAAAAGTAATAATATTTGTAATTTTCAGAAAAGACAATCATATATCACATTGAATAATAATTCTAGCAATGCTAAAGCAAGCTTTGCTCCTTGACATTACTGCCTTCAGGACTCTGTAATCTCTCTCTCTCTTTCAAGAGCACTAGTACCACTGCAGCCAAAATCTCAATTTTTTTAAGTTACTTGGCACAGCTGTAATGTTGCAAGATTTACATAAAAATAAAAAACTCTCTCTACTGCACACCAAAAAATACATATATATACACATATTATTTGTACTTATTAATTTCAGTCTCTGCAGAACAAATTACAAATTTCCCCAGGAATTACACGATTTTGAACAAACAGCACGACCAAAATGTTATATCAGCTAGGACAAATAACTTTAGTTACTTCAATTTAATACACGAAAGTGTAATATATGGAGCTTTTTAATTCCCATGCCTGAGAATGCCACTGGATCACAACTAACATCTGATAAGGAAGTAGTTAGTATTGAAGCAGGTTGTCTCGGCTTTATGAGCACGCTTTAACTGACCTGACAGATTAACCAATGCTCCTCTCTCTTTAAAACACACTGTTTCGTGGCCACGTCAAGTGTGCTGTAGACTAGAGTAGAAATGTGGGTGAGAAAAGTGAGTAGTTGTCTCTTTTAAAACAACATTGGATGCTCTTGAAAGACTTGATAAAGGTATGTGTCTAAAAAAAATTGCTGCAGAACAATTTTTTGCTCATACCTACGGCAACAACAAAAAATTGCTGTAGGTATGGACAAGAAAACTAAAATATTGGGAAGTAAAAATGGTAAAAAATCCAGGATTTTGCACTCAGTTTGACAAGGGTAGAATTCTTTCATGTGGGGAGCATGACTGATAAAGGGGATTTTTGTTCTAGTGACTAACTGCTATAACTTTTTAACACAGGCATGAGGCCATTAATTGGTCACCAAATATTTTAAGCTTTTATTTTACTTCCAGAATGTGATAGACCTCATAGATTGAGGTCTATCACAGCAGTAGTCTGCCAGATACTGGGCTTCCCACTTCCAGTTCTCCATGGTAGCAATATCTTAATGAAAACATTCATCATATTCATCAATAAAGCATCTAAGGTCATCTGAGAAAAAGTCTAAATATGAATGGAGGAGGTGTATCTATAGAGACATACTGCAATTGAGATTTTGGTAGGTTTGTAATAAATTGTCAATCACGATTTTATCGTTATTGCTCTGCTGTTTCTCAAAATATGTTTGCAAACTTCTTCGAAGTATTTCCAAGCTCCCAGTTCCAAAGGATTTTAACACTCTTTCAAAATATTCACACTTTAGTAACTTTCTGGTTTGTGGAATGATGAAATGCTCCTTTTTTGATTTTTGTTAACTACTGTGTGGAAACTTTAATCTTAAATATCGAACACTATCTCCATTCCTGTCAATAGCTTGTACAAAATTCTTCATTAGACCTAAATTTATGCAATGAATTGATAAAGGAAGAATCAAGATGGTTTATGCATTTTTGTTGTATATGAGCAGTTGCTGGCTAGGAGGACAACAGATTACACAATATAAAGCTTCCCCATTATTAGATAGACAATATGGATTCATGGTAGGATGAGGAACAGACGATGATTTACAGTCTCTGGTAAAAAACATACAGAGTTCAAAGTACATAATCAGGATCTTCGTGGACTTTGCTAGTGAATCTGACAGTATTATTTATTATTATTAGCCATATGGCGCAAGGAAGCCTGAGGCTTATGGTGCACAAGTCAAAAAAAAAAATTCTGAATTACACCGAGAGAGAGAGAGAGAGAGAGAGAGAGAGAGAGAGAAATAAAAGGGGATCACCAAGGAAGAGAAGAATGATGATATCCAGCTCAGGGCCCTAGGTGTGCCAAGCCCTACTCACCAGATGTGAGCCCCTGGGGTTATTTATTGGAAGAGTGTTCTAATGATACTGTATTTGGTCAGCGGTTCATCTGCTGTTTATAGTATCAAAGACTATTTCATAAATCATACTGTGGGTGTTAACAAGCTCATATAGATCAATAATAAAAGTGGTAATAATGGGCTGTCTTCAAGGCTCTCTATTTACTCCCTAATGTGGAACCTTGTGTTGGAGAACTGGCTACAGAAGACTTGATTATGTAAATATTATAGCATATGCTGATGACCTGGCCATACTTCTGTTTGAAGGATATATGGTAGCAACCAGAAAACAGACAAACGACCTAATGAATTAAAAGGACCAAACTGCATAAACTCAGTGTCTACATCTAAATAAAAAAAATAAAAACAAAATGAAGAGGGGGAAGAGAGAACCTTTGACTGTAACTGGTTAAAAGGTTAGTGTTGAAGTTTCCCTTCATGGCCAAAAAGCCAGGAGTTTATGAAGATCATGTTATTGAAAGGGGAATCTGAAAAGATATCTGCTCATCCTGATTGAGGGCATAAGCCTCAAGTCGGTTAAAAGTCTGGAGTATTTAGGGTTACATCTTGATTGAAAACTGAACTGGCTTGAAATTTGTCAACCATGTCAATTACATTGCAGAAAAGATAAAGAACTTCATTGGAATGATCTCAAGAATTATCAGAAGGAATGGGGATCAAAGATAAAGCTCTGAACTTATACAACTATTTTACTTCCAACAGTAACTTAGGGGACACCAGTTTGGGTTTGTAGTGCAATACAAAAAAAAAAAAAAAAAAACACACTGTCAATACAACATTTAATGCTTTCAAAATTAGTTATAACATGTAGAGCTGCCTCAAATAGGTTCTGCAGGTAATATCAAGACAGCTGCCCCTGCATTTTCATCTACTGTACAGAGCTATATGCTATCATCTTTAAAAAGCTACATGAATGTCTGTTCATTAACAAACAGTGAAATCAATTTGGATAATGGTCTACAGGAAGAACTTGGAAGTTACTTGTTTTTAACATGGCAGATTGCTGGACAAGATCAGAGACAGATGATATATGTGGTTTATACTGGATGTTTCTGTTGACAAGTCATGGGTTCGTCTTTGCTAAACTCCATTCACTGGGATCTCGCAGAGTAAGGTGTATGTGTGTGTGTGTGGGGGGGGGGGAGCAGGTCAAAACCTGGATCATGGGGAGCTGCAAAAACATTGGCGGGGCATCTTGTAAGTTCTTGTGCCTAATTTCTATACAGAAACTGAATGAAAATCATGTGAGAAACTATTACAATAAAAGCTCGACTACATTTAGGAAGATAGAAAAAATTTCATATTTTTAATCATTGATTAAAAGTTAATGTGATAACATTATTTTTCGGTAAAGCAATTTTTGAAAGCCAAGTTCACTAACTTTTTCAGATAAACACAAACAACAAATGCACTAATAATTTTAACCAAAAACCATTTTTAAGTAAAATAAAAATTCCACTTAGTCCTCAGAAAGCAATCTGATCATCAGATATCCTTGATGGCAATTTCAATTTTGTACAGTTGTTTGACATATTTTTTGATATGTCAAGAATTCCTAATGTACAGGGATTATGTTAGTTTACACTATCCATCTCTATCTCTCTACCCCCCCCCCCCCACCCCAGCTAAAAAAACAAATAAACAAATATGTTTACTTTAATAGTATTTTAAAAACTCCCCCTTAAAAGAGTACTGAAGTAATGGTATTTACTCAAATACCGAGTGACACAAATGCATCTTAAAACAACAAGATTAAAAAAAAAAAAAACTTGAACAACTTAAGGATAAAACTTACAAATGTCTTTCTAGGGGTGAATCTTTCAAGCCCACAAAATACACCAGTCTTCGACTTTCATCTATCCACACCTACAAAACATTTACAGTAAACTGAATCATCCAATGATCTCAATGTGAATATTATACAATTTCATTTTCATTGAACTCTGATCCATAAAAAAGGGCACACATGCACAGACAGACAGAGAGAGAGAGAGAGAGAGAGAGAGAAGGTATTACTGCTTTCTGGCGTACAATGATTTACATTACGAATTCGTCTAATGGCCATTTTTTCTTTTCATTTTTTATAGTAGAGTACAGTGTGTGTGTGTGTGTGTGTGTGTGTGTGTGTGTGTGTGTGTGTGTGTGTGTGTGTGTGTGTGTGTCATTTGCAAACAAGTTCTGCACTGCCACAAACTCTCGCTTCCAAGGAAATAATTTCTGTATGTGGGAGCATTCAAAAAGTTTTGAAATTTGGCTATAAAAAAACAAATACTGAATTTAGTTATAATTTTATTTTTTAACATGAATGTCCTTACACTTCAATGCAGTTGACCCACTTTTCTTGTGGGCTATTTATTTGAAAAACAGCCGATTTACATTACTCAACCAATGTCCATGACCTCTTACATTCCGCTGGATATTGCTTGCAGCCTAATTCTGTTCAGAATTTCGAGTAATGTAAAACAGCCATCTGAGATGGAGGGACATTTTCATTTTCATGTTAGGATTTTAAAAAATTAATTTTGTCTTTGGGACAAGTGGCCTAACATATCCAAATGTGATATTGTACAAATCAAACAGCTCCCAAATGGTGAATGCTGTGGGCTATTTATTACCCACATGAAATAAAAGTTTTACAAATTGGTTTAGAAATAAAAATTTTACAAATTATACCAAAGATGTCCCTCCCTATAAATAGTAATTAACCTTGAATGCATCATCTGAAAACTCTGTTCCCACAAATGTTAGATTTACAATTTCTAAACAGGTAATAGTCGCTGGAGGCTAAATACAAGTTCTTAGGTGGGTACTTAGCTGCTCATAATGAAATTCTTTTATGGTATGCTGAACAAACTCTATATTTCCTTTTCATTTATTTTTGATAGAGTCCAACAATGTAAACATTCATTAAGCATAGTAATTCACCATTCATATTCATGTAACCATTTGGTAAATGAACTAATAATAGTCATTCAAATCCCAAGAGACTGTCATCAAAATTGCCTGCTCACAGTTGAGTACAGAAATTTTTGATTGGATTTTTTTTGTCCCAAAATCAGTAAGAACACCAGGTACAAAGTCTTCTGGGTTGGCAATGAAAAGAACCAAAATCATAGTGGATGGCTCAATAGGAATGATGATCGCACGCAGTCTAGTTTCATGGGATTCATCTGACAGCCACTTCACACAAGTATAGATGCTTGTGATCTTTTCAAATGCTACCAGTGGACATATACACAACTCTTGCAATCTGTGATCTTTACATGCCAATCACTCATATTTTTCTAAGCAGTAATTATTTCAATACTGACAGCATCAAATGGTCTTTCCTGCCTTGAATCATTTTCAGTAATTTCCAGCAGTTTATATTTGATTGTACTACCTGATAATTTTGGTATACTCTCCTCATAAATATTCATCATTTATCCACAAATATACTTTGGACTGTTTCCATCTAAACATAAAAATCTGAAGCAGAGCTAAACTCTTGCTTTGAGATTGCTGTCAGTCTAATAACCGGAGGTAAGAGAGAAAAATAATTTTTAATACTTTGAGGTGAAAAATATTTGTAACTGCTCTTTTTGTACTCAAATTGCAAGACATTTTGAATGCCTCTAATGTTGAGATCCACAAAAAAAGCATATATTAAGCAAGAAACCTTCTTCAAAATAACTAACTCAATTTCTCTGTCAACACACTCCTATTCTAATACTTACAGGTCCATGGCTGGGCATTAACTAGGTCAATGAAAATCGCAAAATGATGGCAAATTGCGTATTTAAAATCTTTTTAACATTGAATCCATCAATCAATTTGCTATATAATATGCCAATTTTACATTAGACAAATTAACAAATATCATAGAAAACCTAAGTTTTAAGGACTAGATTATATCTAGTCCTTAAAACTATCTACATTTAGTTTTTAAAGAAATGCAAACTTTGCAATCCCAAATGTCACTTTGTAAAATAGTTTATAATCATTCCACATTATGTTTTTTAATTCACTATTTGTTATGTGTCTTTCTATACTCTTCCTTTGTTGCAGATGCACAAGAGAAGTTGCATTTAACAAAAAGTCCATGTGACTCCATAGAGAAGTCAAAGTAGCATGGAATTATTAATATCTTTATGTTTAATTATAAGTAATATAAGTGCATTCTGGATTTATAAAGGTAAAGCATCTAATGCTTTACCTTTACCTGCATTCTAAGTGGGAAGCATTCAAAGAATTAATAGTGGAAGCTACTAAACATTTCATACCTATTAAGAAATATTGTTCAAGGTTTAGGCCTAAATGGTTGTCAAATGAACTAATGAGTCATGGCAGAGAAGAAAAATGCATGGGATGCATATGTATTATCAAGGACACAGAAGCCTATGATATATATATAAACTTTCCGGGTAATAAGTCACAAAGGAGGTTAGGCAGGCGAAGGCCTGCCTAACCTCCACGAGAAATCTTTGGCAAAGGATGCTAAGAAAAACAGCAAGGATTTCTTTACTTATATAAACTCTAAAAGGAAGGGGACGAATCTGATTGGTCCACTTGATATTGATGGTTTGATTGTTGATGATCCTGCTCAGATAGCAAACAAACTGAATGAGTATTTTGCATCTACATTCACACATGAGGAGTTAAAGTTTGAAAATGCCACAAGGTTATCAGATTGTAACAGGGTGCTTAATGATTTTGTAATAACTGAGAACACAAAGTGGAGGAGAAATTGTTGAAGTTAAACATAAGAAAGGCACCTGGGGTAGATGGGATTTATCCAGTTATATTAAAGGAGGCGGCAAAGGAAGTAAGCAAACCCTTAGCCATAATTATGAGAGCATCCTTGGACTCAGGGGATGTCCCCACGGACTGGAGATCTGCAAATGTGTCCCCAATTCACAAAGGGGGATCGAAGGGTGACACGAGTAATTACAGACCAGTTAGTTTAACTTCTGTTCCGGGTAAAATAATGGATCACTGGTTAAAGATGCATTGCAGGATCATCTATACAAGACTGCAGTAATAATTCAGATACAGCATGGATTGGTTAAGGGAAAGTCTTGTCTGACAAATTTGATTGGTTATTATGATGTGGTTACAAAGGAACTGGATTTTGATATCATATACTTGGAAATTTATATTTGGATATTTTATACTTGGATTTCAGGAAAGCTTTTGACACTGTTGCGCATGGAAGACTACTGTACAAATTGGAGCAGAATGGTATTAAGGGTAAGTTGCTACAATGGATAAAAGGATGGTTGAGTGGGAGAAGACAGAAGGTGGTAATCAATGGGTGCTGCTCTTCGTGGACTAATGTTATTAGTGGAGTCCCACAGGGTTCGGTGTTGGGTCCACTGTTGTTTTGTATATTTATCAATGATATTGATGAAGGTATATCAGGCTTAGTATCGAAATTTGCAGATGATACAGAGATTGGCAGGGTTGTTAATGGCAGTGTGTTATTGCAACAGGATCTAGAAAATTTGGGCAGATGGGCTGAGAAGTGGCAACTGAAGTTTAACATTGGAAAATGCAAAGTACTGCATATGGGTAGAAATAATCCCAGAGAAATGTACCAACTGTGTGGTACTACACTTAAGGAGGTAGAAAATTAAAAAGACCTGGGAGTAATTGTGCAGTCAGATATGAAGTTTTCTGATTAATGCAGACAGGCTGACAGGGCAGGTCAGCCTGTTGTGGGGTTTTGTCAATGATATACAGGAATTTTGTTAGCAGGGAAAAGGAGGTGATTGTCCTTCTGTATAAGGCAATGGTCAGGCCACGCCTTGAGTACTGCATACAGGTCTGGAGGCCTCATTTTAGGAAGGATGTAGATTTACTTGAGCGTGTACAGAGAAGGGCAACAAGATTGGTGAGGGGAATGAAGGGATCCTCTTACCAGGAGAGGCTTAAGTTCTGAAATTGCAGCAGCTGGAGACTAGGCACCTGTGAGGTGATCTGACTGAGATGTATAAGGCCTTGAATGGGTTGAGCACGCTGAATTCTGATGGGATTCTTCCACTTGTTCAGATTACGAACCTAAGGGGAGATAAATTGAAATTAAGGAAGGCCAGAGGTAGAATAGATGTGTAGCAATTTGCCTTTAGCCAGCGGGTGGTTAATTGCTGGAATAAACTTACATCTGTCGTTGTGGAAGTTGATAGGTTAAATAAATATAAGGAGGAACTGGACAAATATTTAGAGGAAATAGTTTTGAATTTTTTTTTTTTTTTTTTTTTTGGCTGATGCTGCATAAGCTCATATGCTTGCTTTCTTGCATCACATGCCACTGCTACTACTAAGGCTGATCACTGAGGTTCCATGAGAACACCAAATTTGGTGGGATATGTGCCAAAATAAGCTTTAAATGCCATTTCAATCTGGAAGACTGCACACAGGTACAGATATATGATATGATGAAATTTTCAATAGATACACACTATATTTACAATGAACAAATTCCTAAATTTAATTTAGGAATTTGCTATTATAGCTAGGCCTATACGGAAGTTACACACTATACTGAACAATCGCTCGGTTCTTTCGGCGTTCGCAACACAAATTAATGATCTAGTATACAACATTTCTTGCGGTGATTGCGACTCGTCTTATCAGGGTTCGACGCGGTTTTCTCTTAATATCCGTGTAAATCAACACGAAGCCTCAGTTCGTGCTTCTCGTTCAGCAGCGTGAGAATTAGCCTTTCATGCCATTAACGAAAAACATACTTTTTTATTTAACGAGGCCAAAATACTTAACGTTCAACGTAATTATACGCGACTATTAATTGCAGAAACCGTTGAAATTAAATTACACGAGAATTCTGTTAATGTTCGGCGGCCATATTTGATCTCCGATGCGTGGACCTTTACGCGCATGCGCGAAGACACATAATCACTATTTAAGTTGCAGGTTTAGCCTGATTCGGTAATTTTCATTCCTATGATCACGACAGTCGGTCGAAAAGCATTGTCAGCTTCAGGAAGGAAAATCGTTTTGAATATTTTCGTTAGATTCTTTTAATTGCGTTAATTTGAATTTTAATTGTTTTGAATTGATTTTGAATTGTGTAAAATTGATTATTTAATTATTTATATTTTACTTTAATTATTTATATTTTACTTTAATGTATCGGTAAGGAAGGAAAATCGTTTTGAATTTTTTCGTTAGATTCTTTTAATTGCGTTAATTTGAATTTTAATTGTTTTGAATTGATTTTGAATTGTGTTAAATTGATTATTTAATTATTTATATTTTACTTTAATTATTTATATTTTACTTTAATGTATCGGTAAGTTGTCGATTTTTTCGTTTTTTCCGTTTTAATTTCTGGAGGGTATCATACGGAAGTGTTCCACGTACTATATTGAGGTAAACTCCTCTTATTAATTTACTAATATTATTATCAACGTAGAACATATTGAGTATTACAGCTCTGATTCATACTATCTAATTATTATATGTAATATTTTATTTTGTTTAACGAAAAAGTTTAAAATTTAAAAATGTTTTTTTTTTTTTTTTTTTTACTATGATTTTTAGTGAGACAAAAATTTTAATTCTGCTCAAAAAAAAAAAAAAAAAAGTAACATAAAAGTATTACACTCTTCCATTTTCCTGTTTATAAAGCGGCTAATGGCGCAAACTTTCAAAATTATGACCGCATACATATTTCTGCTGTAGGAAACTGAGTGGTTTATAAGTGGCCACTGCTCTTTGTGGACTAATGGCAACTGTGATGATTGGAGTTCCATAGAGTTGGAGTGTTGGGTCCCTTATTCTTTGTAATATTTATTGATGTAGATATTTCAAGTTTAATGCCTAAGTTTGCTGATGACATTAAGGTGGGCAGGGCACAGTGGTTAACAGCAGTAATCAGGGTACACTACTTCAAGATTAAGATAAACAATGCAGATAGTGAAAATTGGATTATTGCTATTCAAATGCATTTATCAATATTAAATACCTTGCATTTATCAATATTTATTGATAAATGCAAGATACTCCATTTGGGTAGCAGTAATCCTAGAATAACATGTGGTAGTACCTAACTCAAGATAGTGAAGATAGTGCAGAATGAAAATTACCTATGGGTATTTGTACAGAAAAACATGAAATTCTCTGAGCAGTGAAACGAGCAGCTGGAACAACTCATGGCATTCTGTTGATGATATACAAGGACTTTTCCAGCAGGGACAAAGAAGTGATTATCCCATTGTATAAGGCAGCGGTTAGATCACATCTGGAATACTGAATACAGGTCTGAAAACCTTATTTTATGAAAGACACAGAAGCTAAAGGGGTAATCAATTATAGGAATAACCTTTCAACCTAATGTTGTAGGAGTTGGGTAGTCTGACAGAAATTGAAGGAAAGAATAACAGAAAAATCCTCAAATTTCTTAAATTTTATTGAAAGGAGAAAATGTTTTTTTTTGCTAGTGCTGTATGCACTTTACTTCCTACATCATGTTGGCAATACTAATATTAATACTCTGACTGCTCATTGTGAGCAATTGCACATGGCTCTGACTTCTTATATAATGATGGAGTTTCTCAATGTTGTGTTCTTTTCTCTCACTCTGCTCCTCTTGTACATTAATGAGTTTTTACCAATGGCTAGAAATTCTTTTCACAGTGTTATTGCTGATGATAACACACTAGGTCCTTGGGGTTGTCACAGACATTCTCTCAGATATGCCAGACAAGCTGTACTTGCTACCTGGGAGTCTAAAACGCTGATGGAACTGATATTCGGGTGGCACTCAAGTCAAGTGGACCCAATTTCGGCGAAGTCCGGATGGTCTGTGACAGCCAAATCCTCTGCTTGCACCTTAACGATGGTGGGACTGTTAGTAAACCTGGATATAACCTCCATGCACAAGTACATGGTGGGTGACCACCCAGGTGTGAACCAACGTAAGCAGGGGTCGAGGTGTGGCACTCACACCAAATGGAGGAACGCCGGCCCTCTATGTTACCAGGCAGTACTAGGTGGTAGGTGACTCTCATCAGCCATTGAAATACCACCACTTTGCTTATTGGAGGCTTGAAGGGGTGGAATCCATGTTTAGTCTCTAGAGCTAAGTTCCAGTCAACCCTTCCCTATCTCTTCCATCATGCAGTATAATTGATGACTTTTGAGGTTATAATGAATGTCGTGGCGAGATCCAATATTCCTTACATTTCAAGGGTACAGCTCTAAAACGGTGTTCGCAGGTCAGCCACTAGTTAGTATACTGGACCGAACCTATTGGTAACTCTCTAGGAGGCTTCTCGATCAGCTAGTGTATAATCTTCCTACCTCTACTCTGCCAGATAGTGACTGCAGTGAGTCCGAGTAGTGTGTACGCGGGGAGCATTGTCGAGGCCACGTTATGTCAAAGATCTAGGTATATTCTTACCACATGTACACCATATCCAAAAATTTCATTACTTCATACAGCATGTCCACCCACTTTTTCTTACTATTGAATAGCATTAGCATTAGTAGAGGCATTTGATGCAAGAAAGCAAGCTTATGCAGCATCAGCCAAAAAAAAAAAAAAAAAAAAAAACCCACTTCCACTTCACCCCTCTGTTCGTTCAAAATACCTGTCCAGCTAAGCCTTAAACTTATTTAGGCTATCAACCTCCACCACAAGGGATGGAAGTCTGTTCCACCAACCAATCACCCGCTGGCTAAAGGCAAATTTCCGAACGTCTATCCTACATCTGTCTTTCCTCAATTTGAATTTATGCCCCCTCAGGTGATTTTTCTGAGCTAGAGGAAGAATCCCATCAGCATTGAGCAAGCTCAAACCATTCAAGGCTTTATACACCTCTATCAGATCACCTCGCTGGTGCCTAGTCTCCAGACACTGTAATCTGCAAAACTTAAGCCTTTCTTCGTAAGAGCACCCCTTTGTTCCATTCACTAATCTTGTTGCCCTTCTCTGTACTCGTTCCAGCAGCTCTACATCCTTCTTGAAATGAGGCCTCCAGACCTGTATACAGTACTCTAGGTGTGACCTGACCATTGCCTTATACAAGGGAATAATCACTTCCTTATCCCTGCTGGAAAAATTCCTGTATATCACTGACAATACTCCATGAGCTACTCTTGCAGCCCGTCTGCACTGCTCAGAGAACTTCATATCTGCCTGCACAACCACCCCCAAGTCCCTTTCATTCTCTACCACTGTCACTGTAGTACCACAGAGTTGATACATTGCTCTGGGGTTGCTGTTTCCCATGTGTAGTACTTTACATTTGTCAATGTTAAACTTCATTTGCCACCTCTCAGCCCATCTGCTCAACCTTTCCAGATCCTGTTGCAGCAGCATAGTGTCAGTAGTGTCCTTGACAACCCTGCCAACTTTGATTCGTCTGCAAACTTGGACATTAAGCTTGATATACCATCATCATCATCATTTATAAATACAGAAAACAATAATGGACCCAACACTGAGCCCTGAGGGACTCCACTAATAACATTAGTCCACGATGAGCAGTGTCCATTGATTACCACTCTCTGTCTTCTCCCCAACAACCACCCCTTTATCCATAGCAGCAATTTGCCTCCAATGTCACACTGCTCCAATTTGTGTAGCAGTCTTCCATGTGCAACAGTATCAAAAGCCTTTCTATGATCCAAGTATATAATATCAAAGTTATTCCCTGCATCCAGTTCTTTTGTGACTGCATCATAGTATCCAATCAAGTTGGTCAGGCAAGACTTCCCCTTAACAAAACCATGCTGTGTCTGAGCTATAACTGAAGTCTTGTCTAAATGATCCTGCAGTGCTTCTTTAACCAGTGCCTCCATTAATTTTCCTGGAACAGAAGTTAAGCTCACAGGTCTATAATTACTTGTGTCAGCCTTTGATCCTCCTTTGTGAATTAGGGTCACATTTGCACATTTCCAGTCTATGGGTAACTCCCCTGAGTCTAAGGAAGCTCTCATAATTAAGGCTAAGGGTTTGCTTACTTCCTTTGCTGCCTCCTTTAATATAACTGGATAGATCCCATCCACCCCGGGTGCCTTTCTTGTGTTTATCTTCAACAGTTTCTCCTCCACTTTACTCCCAGTTATTTCAAGATTCTGTAGCTTACTGCTAGAGTTGAATACACCTCTGGCATTCCCCTTGCTGAATAACTCCTCATGTGTGAATGTTGATGCAAAATATTCATTTAGTTTGTTAGCTACCTGAGCAGGATCATCAACAGTTGACCCATCAATATCAAGTGGACCAATCTGATTCATCCCCTTCCTTCTAGAGTTTACATAAGTAAAGAACTCTTTGCTGTTTTTCTTTGCATCCCTTGCCAAGGATTTCTCGTAATCTGCCTTCGCCTGCCTAACCTCCTTTGTAACTTGGTTGCATATCAACTTGTATCTATCATAGGCTTCTGTGTCATGTGTTAATTTGTAAGTATCCCATGCATTTTTCTTCTCTGCCATATGCCTCATTAGTTCATCTGACATCCATTTTGGCCTAAACCTTGAACAATATTTCTTAGTTGGTATGTAAAGCCTAGTAGCTTCCAAGATAAGTTCTTTGAATGCTTCCCATTTTGAAGTTGCTGTTGGTAACATCATCAGTTGGTCCCACTGTATAGAATTTAAATACTGTCTCAGTCCATCGTAGTCGCCTTTACGGAAGCAATAACCCTTCCCTTTACCCCTAATGGTAGTTACCTCTTTGAGTAAATCCCACTTCAGCACACTGTGATCACTGCCACCTAGTGGCTCATTTATCTGCAGATTCTTAATGCATGAAGAATCACTGCTGATAATCAAATCAAGAGTATTACTCCCTCTAGTTGCCTCCCGAACATGCTGATGTAGAAAACAATCATCCAATAAATCCACAAAAGCCCTGCTAGTGCGTGAGTAACCAGCCCCCAAATTCCAGTCAATATCTGGGAAATTAAAATCTCCCATTATAAGACTCTCTGATTTACTGGCCCACTCTATTTCCCTGTACAGTTTCTTATTATACTCATCAGAGTCATTAGGCCTATAGCTCACTCCTACTCTCAATTTTGATCTCCCAATGCTTATGTCACACCAAACTGACTCAACACTGCACTGTCCAGCGATGTCGACTGGCTTCACTTCCTTGGTTTTTATGTGTTTCTTAACTAATAGCATAACCCCTCCCCCTTCCTATCCTGTCTATCCTTTCTGTAGACGTTGTACTCCCCAAATTGCAGTTCTACATCCCTTATATCTGTGTGACACCACGTCTCTGATATCCCAACAATATCTGCCTTTGATGTTTTGAGCAATACCTCAAATTCATCAAATTTATTTACTAAACTCCTAGCATTGGTGTACACACAAGTATACCTGCACCTGTTTCTATTCTTAGCTACCCTAACACAACCCATGTGTTTACTTGTACCGCAATGGCTCCCAGCAGTCTCTGAAATACCATGCATCTTGTTTTTCAGGCTTCTGCTCATTCTAATAGAAGCAGTGCAAGAATCTCTTTCACCTCTGCCAGTGGCTAGTGTCAATCTATTGGTCTTTGTCTCCCCCCAAGCTAGCAGTTTTCCGACCCACCTAACACTGCCTCGAAAGCATCAGCAAATATTCTTGCACCCTTTCTATTTAAGTGTATCCCATCCCGGTAGAAGCAATCTCTCCTGTTAACAAGTACAGTCCAGGCTGAAAAAAATTCTACCCCCTGAGCCTTGCACAATCTTTCCAGGGACGAATTGATCGACAAGGCTCTCATCATATACTCCCTCCTATCGTGTCTGGGCAGAATTGCAGACACTTTCAAATTCAACCCTATTTCTCGGCTTTTGTTCAGCAGTGACCTGTACTTGTTAAGTAATTCTGCCGGTCTCCTACTCTTAATATTATTAGTGCCAACGTGTACAACTATATCACCTTTTGTGCCCTTAAAAGATGATATTCGCTCTACAACGTCATCAACCTTTGCCCCTGGCAGACATACCCTGGTCCTGTTCCAGGGTATGTCTGCCCTGGAATAAACAATGAATTGTCAAAGTAATAGAGCAAGCTTATCTGCAAAAAGATCTAAACCTCCCAAGGACTTCCTAATTCATTTCACAAATATACGTGGTCTCAATTCTAATCTCAACGATGTCCATTTCCACTTGCAGTCTGACATACCCCATGTACTTTTTTCAGACAGAATCTCAGTTATCGGTTGATTCAACTACTGCTCATCTCAGATGCCCAAATTATTCACTGTATGATTTCTTTCGCCTCAAAGCTAGTACTTGTGCATATGTCCGTTCTGATATTCCCTGTCAGAGACTTTGAAATTTGGAATCTCCTCTCTTTGATCTTCTCTGGCTTAAAATCTCTCTACCTCATTGTGTCAAATTCATCTGTTGTCTCTACTGTTCTCCCAACTCCACTAATCACTTGGAGCTCTTTGACTTCCTCTCTTTGCAACTTGATTTTCTCCAGTCCAACTTTCCTAACAGTGAGGTAATTTTTCTTGGTGATTTTAATGTTCACAACTCCAGCTGGCTTCCGTTTTCTAGTCACACCAACCCAGCAGGTCGAGATGCCGAGGCTTTTGCAATTACTAATTACCTAGCACAGATTGTTCATTTACCTACAAGAATACTGGACAATCCTAATCATATAGCCAATAAGCTTGATCTTTTTCTCACAAACAACCCTTTTAAGTACACGGTTGAAGTGAGAGGTCCTTTAGGCACTTCAGATCACAACTTGGTGATTGTCTCTTCTCCAATGGAACCTTTATCTCATGGCTATTCCCAACCGCGTGTTGTTTGGCATTACAAGAATGCAAAATGGGATGACCTGCGAGACTTCTTTTCTTCGTTTCCTTGGTCGGATTACTGTTTCAAAACTTCTAATGTCAACATTTGTTCAGTCCGTATCAGTGAAATTATTCTTGCAGGAATGGAATCCTTTATCCCACACTCCACTTTAAAATCTCGTCCTTTATCTAAACCTTGGGTTTCCAATAAATGTGCTAAGGCTGTTCAAGAGAAGAATGTTGCATATCGTAATTGGCTTGTTTCTAATTGTTCAGTTTCATTTTCTGCCTGCACCAAAGCTTGCAACAATTGTAAAGCAGTTATTAATCAGTCAAAACTAGAGTTTGAACAGGCTAAGAGTAAAAAACTTGCTTCTTGCCTTAATGGTAGCCGAGCATTCTGGCCTCTTTCCAAAGCTATTGTCCGCAACTTTTGCCCATCTCTGCTCCCACCTCTGTCCAAACCAGATGTTCCTGTTGTCACTTCAGCCAAGGATAAAGCTGACCTGCTAGCATCCCATTTTATTTCCAGCTCATGTATTAATGATCTTGGTAAAACAACTCCCACCATTCCCAACACGCTCCATTCAATGCCTCCTGTCAAAAGGATATCAGAAGGATTTTGATGAATCTGTATGCTAAGAAAGCTCCAGGTCCTGATGGTATTTCTCCACTTGTTCTCAAAACCTGTGCTCCTGAACTTACTCCTATTCTTTGTCGCCTTTTTTCACTTTCTTATTCCAAAGGTGTTTTTCTTTCTGCTTGGAAATTTGCTCATATCCAGCCAGTTCCTAAAAAGGGTAACAAATTCCTCCCATCCAATTATCGTCCCATTGCAATTACTTCTACTCTTTCTAAAGTAATGGAGATATCAATGAGGCCTGACGTAGCCCAGTGGTCAGGAGCGAGAGTGCATAGCACGCGTTCCTTGAGTAGACCGGGGTTCAAGCCCGTGACTACTAAATACGATAAATATTTGTATTGACGATTTATTGTAAACTCTACTGACTTGGTTGTCGTGCCGGAGTATAAACAGAAAATTTATTTATTTAATTAACTGCCAACTCTTAAACTACCTAGAAACCTTCCGCCTGATCAACGATCGCCAGTATGGATTCCGTCAGTGTCGATCCACTGGTGATATTCTGGCTTATGTTACCCATTTATGGACTAATTCAATGGAAAGGTTCGGTGAAACACAAGTAGTTGCCCTTGACATCTCCAAGGCTTTTGATCGTGTTTGGCATAAAGGTCTTCTAAACAAGCTTCCATCTTATGGTTTGCCAACTGTTTTTAGTAATTGGTTATCCAGTTTTCTCTCTGATTGCTCACTGAGGGTGATGGTAGATGGCTCTCTGTCTTCTAACTTCTCCACTAATGCCGGTGTCCCCCAAGGTTCAGTTCTTTCCCTCACTCTTTTCCTCTTGTACATTAATGACCTTCTTCCATTAACTGGAAATCCTATCCATAGTTTTGCCATTGATAGCACATTGCATTCCACTTTCCATTTTGAGAAACCTTGTTCTGCCCAATCAGCTTCAACTTCTCGAAAATCTGCTACCAATTCCTTAAATGCCGATCTTCAGGTAATTCTCCAGTGGGGCAAAGACAACTTAGTTGATTTCAACCCTTCTAAAACTCAATCTTGTCTTATATCTCGCAAAAAGGATTCTTCTGCTCCTATGCTTATCTTTAGTGACACTCCGATTTTTAGGCAAAATGGTATATCTCTTTTGGGGATTACACTGACTTCTAATCTCTCTTGGCAGAAGCACATTACAAATATTGCTTCCTCTGCATCTAAAAAACTTGGTTTTCTCTTTCGCTCTCGACGTTACTTTTCTTCCAATCAGCTGCTCACTCTGTATAAATCGCAAATCCGCCCCGCCATGGAATATTGTTCCCACATGTGGGGTGGTGCCCCCAAAACCTCTCTCAGGCTTCTTGATTCCATTCAGAAGAGGGCAGTTAGGTTAATTAATGATTCATCTCTAATAGAGTCTCTCCACTCGCTTTCTCATAGACGTACTGTTTCTGCTGCATGCCTCTTATACAGATACTTCCATGGGCACTGTTCTTCTGAATTGGCTTCTATAATTCCTGCTCTCTCTTTCAAAACAGTCCGAACACGTGCCACCACCAGCCAACATCCATATACTGTCTAACTTCAAACCCACAGAACCAACTTTTCATCTTCCTCATTTATTCATTCAACTGCCGTTTTCTGGAACAACCTTCCTTCATATGTATTTCCTGAAAATTACAATCTACAGAAGTTCAAGTCCAATGTCAACAAATATCTTCTTTCGTCTTCTCAACCTCCAACCCAAGCACGGTACTAAGTACTATAGGTTCTAATACCTCTCTTGTTTGGGGTTCATATATAAAAAAAAAAAAAAAAAAAAAAAAAAAAACACTAACATTCCACTTTGAGAAACATGGCATTTTCTAAATAGTTATAATTCTCCAAATATCCATCACCAATTCCCTAAATGCTGATCTCCAGTTAACACAGGTTAAAAAATTTGCTCTCTTTTTACACATAAGCAAATTTGTTAGCCAGTGTCTTGGTATTGTTTATTTTAATTGATTAAGTTACCATCCAAAGTTGAAGATTATTTAACTAGTAGCACTATTTCTGTTATTAATATTATAATTGTTAACTATTAAACTAATAGTCCAAATTCTGAAATAGCAAAGAATCTTAAATATTAAATGTAACATTAAAAGTAAGAAATATGTAATTAAATTAAAAATTCTTTGTAATTAAGTTAACACAACTGCTTGTTCTGGCTGTTGTTTTTGCAATCACTGAAGAAGTGGTACAGGAAGTACTACAAAATTTCTGAGAATACTCTGTAACCCTTTAAGAAATTGAAGGCTAATTACTCTCTACAGAGGCTGAATGCTTATTTTTTCATTAATTTCAATTTTTATGTTTTACCTACGTACCATGCTGCTAGAAGAACATCTGAGATCTATAAAACATTAAATTTTAGAAACTGCATATGACAGTGATGTGCAGTTTTTCCATATTATTTTCGGTCATTAGGCTATCAAAATAACCTATTTTATAATTTATTAATACATTTTTATATACCCTTCTCAGAACTTTTAGACCACCCCTTGATTTAATTCCAACAGCTTTCATATTTGATATTACCATTAAAACATGCACACACACACACACAAGTTTGTGATGTTTATTACAACTATACTCAACTGAAGTCTATTTTACACGCAGTAAATGCAAATTTTCACATGTGGTGAATTAACTGAGCAAATTAAGGTTTACTTACCTCACTTTATGGCATTAAATTAATAAATAAATAAAATACAAAAACTATGTACTAGAAATGTAAATAAATGTATACAAAGTTTATTATTAGAAATGCACACTTTACTGGATATAATTTCACAAGCTATACTTAACAGAAACTTTGTAAAATTACATAAATAAATGATAAATTACTATATCATAATTTACAGTCTCTCTCTCGAAAAACCATCCTAAATGGAACTTCTCCAATTACTGAATTAAAATTAAAAACATCATAAAAATAATGCAAGTACAAATGCAAAAGTGGTGAAATTCAACTTCAGCATACTTGCGACCTCCGGATTTTTAAAAAGCTAAATATCAAGTAACTGTAAGCCCAAAAGAAAATTGGAATTTTTCAGTAAATATGGGAGGAAATCAGGAGCTTTTTTTAGGGAGAAGTAGATTTTTAAAAATCCAGACTTTGGAGTTGAAATTAAATTTCACTCACTTACTATATAGGCATTTTATGTAATGCAGCTAGGATATTTCTGTCTGAATTTTTCTTTGGATTGTCTATCAGGCATCAACTGCTTATGACTGCTTCATGAAAAATATTGTTTGAAACTTTGCCCTCTTCAGAAATACTGAGCAAAAAAATTTTTTTTATATATAAATGACCCAGCTGAGAGCATTTCCAAAGCTTTATGAGAAAGAGATCAAGTCCTTTTTTTAAAACCTGACTAAATATTCTATCACACTCAGCTTTCCTATGACAAATTTTTAAAATCCCAAGCATGACATGGGACCAATTTCTTATAGGACTTGCTTCCTTCTGCACTTTTCAGTTCTTCACCCAAGGATCACTGTACATCAAATCTTTAATAGGTTCTCACTGGTAGGTTCTCATACTTGAATAGAACTGATACTGCAGATAATCCATTTCCTCTTCTATTTTTTTTATCTTCAACCACAATAAGAAATTCTGGAAACTGATACACAAAAAATTTCAAATTTGAAAATGATGCACTGTGAACTGATCAAATTTATATTACTTGGAATTTATTAGTACATCATTTGAAGGCTAAGTAAAACCTTCTCTAGTTGTTTTAGATCTTCAACGCCATCTGCAATAGTCTACGATTAAGCCAGAATCATTCTTCTGATCCAGTCTACTTTGGTAATCCACTTCAATAACGAAAGAGAAAATTTAACAACTGCTGTTATAAAACATTTCCTACTATACAAGTTTGTTCCTTGTTCCCACCACTGATGCTAATACCAAATATACACATCATTTCATTCAACATATCTAAGGAGCAATGATCTCAATAAATATGAGAGAGAGAGAGAGAGAGAGAGAGAAAAGCATTAAGTTTTTTTTTATCTGTTTAGGACAGCTTTTACCAGAAGTCTCTTGAGCATTTCATCATGCAATTCAAAAGTTTCTTGAGCATTTCATTAATTTTGCTTCTTTCAAAACTTCTTTTGGATCATGAACTGGATTTGGACAGTCTATACCACTCATTAATGACTGTTTTTTGTAAATTATAATTTGGCAACTCTGAAAAGTGGTTATATGATTTTCTTACCACTTTTAACCTCTTCTTTAAATGAACTTGTCATAGACTACCAGTCTACTTAGATATTTGCCCAATCGGCTAATCAAATGACATTTTTCAGAACTATTTACAACCTCCTCTTACTCTCTATGCAATTTCACTAACAATAAACTACATTTTTGTCTTCCACTACCAGATGTTTTGGCTCTTTCACTGTCAGGAAATATTTTTATTCAGTCATATAAATGTTGCAATGAGTATAATGAACAATTATACAGAGAAATACAGTGGGCCAGTAAATTAAAACATCTTACAATGAGGGGTATTTTACTTTTCCATATATTCACTAGAACTTGTGGATTGGCTGCTCACACAGTAGCAGAATTTTTCTGGATTTAGTTTACGACCATTTTATATACCTGCATGTTAGAGAAATCAATCCACTTGCTTTGATTATCAACAGTGACTCTTCATGAAATAAAAATCTCCAGATAAAGGAATCATTATGTGGCAATGATAGTTCACTGATGGGGAATTTACTTAAAAGATATAAACTACACTCATAGGTAAGGCAGGATTTTGCTTCCTAGAGGCATCTTGGATAATTTTTAAATTCTATTCAGTGGGACCAAATAATGATGTGGCCAATTACAAATTCTAAATGTGAAGCATTTCAGGAAGTAAGGTTCAAGGTTTAAACCTAAATGAAGACATGAACTGACAAGACTAATGGCAGAAAAGAAAAATGTATGGGGTAATTATAAATTGTCCCTTGATGATTTATAATTATCCCGTGCATTTTTAGAAACTGACATTAAGCACAAACTAGTCTGTAATCAAATAACTAAGAAGATTACAGAAACTAAGGCAGATTACAAGGGGGGCGGTCTTTGGCTAAGATTGTAAAGAAAAGCAGCAAAGAATTCTTTGCTTATTTTAACATCAGAAGGAAAGTGTGTGTGTGTGTGTGTGTGTGTGTGTGTGTGTGTGTGTGTGTGTGTGTGTGTGTGTGTGTGTGTGTGTGTGTGTGTGTGTGTGTTGTGCATTTACTTTCAGTAGATGTTTTTGATTTGGTTACACGTGAAAGGCTGTTGTATGAATTGGAGTTTTTTTTTTTTTTTTTGATTTGGTAGTTGTTGGCGCATCGGCTTCTATGGCCATATTGCACCTCCCAAGGTTTTTGCAGTACTTTGATCCAAGCCCGAGGCGGGAATCGAACCCGCGACCTTGGGTTGCCGGGCAGGTACTTTACCCACTCGGCTAGCCCGGTCGGCAAATTGGAGTGTGTCGCATTATGGAGAAATTGCTGTATGCAGTAGATAGGAAGTGACACGATGGTTGAGTGGTTTGGGGGAATTATTACCTGGAACTGTTCTTGGACTAATCACATTAGTTGAGTCCGTCAGGGTGCAGTTCTGGATCCCTTTATTTTTTTCAATATTTATTAACAAGATTGATGGAGTAATATCAAATTTGGCGATGACACAAAATTGCACAGGATGATTGACCGACACATTAGGATATTACGGTAACAAGACCAAGAAAAATCAGGCAGTAGACTGAGAAGTGACAATAAAGTTTTAACACTGATAAATGCAAGGTACCACATATGGGCAGTATCACATTCACTCAAAGTGCGGTGGAGAACAAAACAGACAGGCTGTTTAGAGCAGAAGGGGTTCTGCTAGCAGAGACAAGGAAGTGATTATTCTGTTATAATACGACAATGGTCAGGGCACATATCAAGTATTGCACACATGGCTGTAAGCTTCATTTTAAGAAGGGTGCACCCGATGCGCATAAAAGGATATAAGTTTAAATAAAAAAATATGCAAAAATTGTTTTTAGCTTGATAGTACAGTAATACCCTGAAGTTAAGCAATAGGTGGGTCCAGCGAAAATCGCTTAAATCAAATTCGCGTAAGTCGGGGTACAACCTTGCATATAAATACATATAAATTTTGTTTAATTGGGACCCAGGACTAACAAAATCACTAGTTTAAAAGAAAAATATTTAATAAAATTGCAGTTATTTATACATATTAATACAAATTATGTATTAAAAAAAATAAATGAGTTACGTAAAAAAGTTATTTCGATGTCGATGGCTTCATAAAATCTAACAAATTCGTCTGATGACACAGAGCCTTCTTTTTTTCACGCAGAATTTCTTCTTAGCAAGCTAATAATTTTTTATTCCTTGCTTTGTAGCTATAATGCATTCTTCGTTGGAGTCTATGTTTTCTAAAATTTTTAAGCCCTTTTCAACTGAGCTGAGACCTTCTGTCACGCTTGCAATTCTCATGTGCTTTTCTGGTGGAACTGGGTCTGAAGTGTCGGATAATTCAGTGACGTTTTGCTCACGAATCTCTATGAGCTCATTCAATGTTTAAAAGAAAAATATTTAATAAAATTGCAGTTATTTATACAGTTGGTTATACAATTGCAGTTGGATTCACTATGTGAATCCAACAGCTCGTTGACATCCTGAAATAGGTGGGTATATGGGATGTGTTAGGGTAACTAAGAATAGGAGTAGGAGCATGTATACCAATGCTAGAAGTATAGTAAATAAATTTGATGAATTTGAAGTGTTGGTCAAGACATCAAAGGCGGATATTGTTGGGATATTGCAGACGTGGTGTCACACAGATATAAGGAATGCTGAACTGGAATTTGGGGAGTACAATGTGTACAGAAAGGATAGACAGGATAGGAAGGGAGGAGGTGTTATGCTGTTAATTAAGAAAAACAAAATCAAAAGAAGTGCATCCAGTTGATATAGATGAACAGTGCACTGTTGAGTCAGTTTGGTGTGACATAAGCACTGCGAAAGCAAAAATAAGAGTAGGAGTGTGTTATAGGCCTAATGACTCGAATGAGTACAATGAACAATTGTACAGAGAAATAGAGTGGGCTAGTAAATCAGAATGTCTTATAATGGGGGATTTTAACTTCCCAGATATTGATTGGAACTTGTGGGTTGGTCACTCACACACTAGTCAGACTTTTGTGGATTTATTGGATGATTGTTTTCTGCAGCAGCATGTTCGAGAGGCAACCAGAAAAAGTAATACTCTTGATCTGGTTATCAGCAGTGATCATTCGTGCATTAAAAATTTGCAGATAAAGGAACCACTAGGTGGCAGTGATCACAGTGTATTGACGTGGGATTTACTTAAAGATTTAATTACCATCAGGGTTAAAGGAAAGGGTTTTTGCTTCCGTAAAGGCGAGTACAGTGGTCTCTGACAGTTTTTAAATTCTGTAAATGGGATCAACTGACGATGTTACCAACAGTAAATTCTAAGTGGGAAGCATTCAAGGAATTAATCGTGGAAGCTACTAAAAGTTTCATACCTATTAAGAAATATTGTTCAAG
The DNA here is from genome assembly GCF_048544385.1 of Mastigoproctus giganteus. Taxonomy (NCBI): domain Eukaryota; kingdom Metazoa; phylum Arthropoda; class Arachnida; order Uropygi; family Thelyphonidae; genus Mastigoproctus; species Mastigoproctus giganteus. The sequence continues at coordinate 167,622,284 of NC_143576.1, forward strand.
GTTTAGGCCTAAAGGGTTATCTAATGAACTAATGAGACTCGTAATAGAGAAGAAAAATGCATGGGATGCATATAAATTATCAAGGGACTCAGAAGCCTATGGCAGATATAAGCTAGTCTGTAATCAGGTGACAAAGGAGGTTAGGCAGGCAAAGGCAGATTACGAGAAATATTTGGCAAAGGATGCTAAGAAAAACAGCAAGGATTTCTCTACTTATATAAACTCTAAAAGGAAGGGGATGAATCTGATTGGTCCACTTGACATCGATGGTTCGACTGTTGATGATCCGGCTCAGATAGCAAACAAACTAATGAGTATTTTGCATCTACATTCACACACAAGGAGTTATTAAGGTTTGGAAATGGCAGAAGGGTATCAAATTGTAGCAGGATACTTAATGATTTTGTAATAACTGAAAGCAAAGTGGAGGAGAAATTGTTGAAGTTAAACATAAGAAAAGCACCTGGGGTGGATGGGATCTATCCAGTTATATTAAAGGAGGCGGCAAAGCAACTAAGCAAACCCTTAGCCATAATTATGAGAGCATCCTTGGACTCAGGAGAGGTTCCCACGGACTGGAGATGTGCAAATGTATCCCCCAATTCACAAAGGGGGATCGAAGGGTGATACGAGTAATTACAGACCAGTTAGTTTAACTTCTGTTCCGAGTAAAATAATGGAGTCATTGGTTAAAGATGCATTGCAGGATCATCTAGACAAGACTGCAGCAATAATTCAGACACAGCATGGGTTTGTTAAGGGAAAGTCTTGTCTGACAAATTTGATACGATATTATGATGTGGTTACAAAGGATCTGGATGCAAAAAAGAATTTTGATATCATATATTTGGATTTCAGGAAAGCTTTTCCTGCATGAAAGACTACTGTACAAATTGGAGCAGAATGGTATTAAGGGTAAGTTGCTACAATGGATAAAAGGATGGTTAAGTGGGAGAAGACAGAAGGTGGTAATCAATGGGTGCTGCTCTTCTTGGACTAATGTTATTAGTGGAGTCCCACAGGGTTCGGTGTTAGGTCCACTGTTGTTTTGTATATTTATCAATGATATTGATGAAGGTATATCAGGCTTAATGTCGAAGTTTGCAGATGATACAAAGGTTGGCAGGGTTGTTAATGACAGTAATGGCAGTGTGCTACTGCAACAGGATCTAGATAATTTGGGCAGATGGGCTAAGAAGTGGCAACTGAAGTTTAACCTTGACAAATGCAAAGTACTGCATATGGGTAGAAGTAACCCCAGAGAAACGTACCAACTGTGTGGTACTACAATTAAGGTGGTAGAAAATGAAAAAGACCTGGGAGTATTTGTGCAGTCAGATATGAAGTTTTCTGAGCAATGCAGACAGGCTGCCAGGGCAGGTCGTGGGGTTTTGTCAATGATATATAGGAATTTTGCTAGCAGGGAAAAGGAGGTGATTATCCCTCTGTATAAGGCAATGGTCAGTCCCTGCCTTGAGTACTGCGTACAGGTCTGGAGGCCTCATTTTAGGAAGGATGTAGATTTACTTGAGCGTGTACAGAGAAGGGCAACAAGATTGGTGAGGGGAATGAAGGGATCCTCTTACCAAGAGAGGCTTAAGTTCTGCAAATTGCAGTGCCTGGAGAATAGGCACCTGCGCGGTAATCTGATTGAGGTACATAAGGCTTTGAATGGGTTGAGCACGCTGAATTCTGATGGGATCCTCCAACTTGTTCAGATTGCAAACCTAAAGGGACATAAATTCAAATTAAGAAAAGACAGATGTAGATTAGATGTGCCGAAATTTGCCTTTAGCCAGCGGGTGGTTAATTGCTGGAACAAACTTCCATCTGTCGTTGTGGAAGTTGATAGGTTGAATAAATTTAAGGAGGAACTGGACAGGCATTTGGAGGGAATGGTGTGATTTGTTTTTTTTTTTTTTTTTTTTGGCTGATGCTGCATAAGCTCGTACACTTGCTTTCTTGCATCAGGTGCCACTGCTACTACTACTACTACTACATCGTCACCATTGACTTCCAAATCTAATTGCCTGGCAAGATTAACAACTTCTATCATATGAGCGACATGATCAATTTCTGGCGTTGTTTTCATCTCATTTTTGAAAAAAAACGGACAAAGTTTCTTCCAGACACTATTCAATGTTTTTTTGTGAATTTCATCCCAAGATTCTTCAATGATTCTTACGGCATCTAAAACATTGAATTGTTTCCAAGAGTCTTTAAAAGATATCTCACTATTTTGTCTCATAGCTTCATTCAGACGTGTAAACGAATGCCTCGTGTAGTAGGCCTTGAATGTTTTGATGACTCCCTGCATCGGTTGAAGCAAGCTGGTTGTGTTTGGAGGCAAAAACACAACTTTCACACGTCGGTCGAAATTAATTAGGGTGTCAGGAGGGTGACCGGGTGCATTGTTAATAAGAAGGATAAATTTAAATGGAATCTGTTTAGACTTGCAATAACGTTCGACTTCGGGTATGAAGTGGTGACCAAACCAGTCCTCAAAAACAGAAGCTGTCACCCAAGCTTTATGATTTGACTTCCAAATCACTGGTAAGCTAATTTTAGATATATTTTTTAAAACTCTTGGGTTTTCGGAGCGATAAATTAAGAGAGGTTTTAACTTGCAGTCACCAGCTGCATTCCCGCCGACCATCATTGTCAATCGGTCTTTGGAAACCTTAAAGCCTGGAAAGTTTTTTTTATTCGTGAAAACGATGTAATTTCCGACAAAAGTTGAGCACGAATTCGAATGCACACGTATAAATATGACAGTTGGAATGCAAATTCTTGTATATGTGTGCAGCTCATGCAGCAGCAAAGTCGAATTTTGTTCATCTTTCGCTCTCACTCTCCGGCGTCGCACCGTATATCGATAGCATATGAAAAACGACTTATATAGTGGGCAGCAGTGTTGCCAAATGAAAAAATCAAGAACCGCGTAACTCCGAGTTCGTGTAAGTCGGGGTATTACTGTATATGACTATTGGAACAAATTTCCATCTGGTGTTTTGGAAGTGAGTAGTCTGAATAAATTTAAGGAAGTGTTATACATATGATTAGAAGGGCTGGATTTTGATTCCATCCCCCACCTTGGCTGATGCTGTATAAGCTTGCTTCCTTGCACCATTTGCTGCTACTATTACTGATATTTCTGAACAATGTACCTGTATGATTAGCATAACTGAGAGGAAGACAGACTGTGCGCTTCTTGATTGTTTATGCAAATCAACATTTATGAGAGAATCATCTTCATTGTAAATGCTATATCTATATTTGCATTTCTTTCTATGTACACCTACTTCTAAAAGGCATAAGAAGACGTCCACAAATCAAAATGAATACAACCACTATAAAAATGGTTGCAGAACTAAAATATCTTGAAGTGGTCTTTGATTCAAAATTAACTTTTTACCCCCATTTCATCTACTTGGCGAAGAAAGTGAAAAATTATGTAGGTATGATTGCCAGGATCAGTCAAGCAGACTGGGGACTTAAAAGAAAGATCCTGGCAATCATATACCGTGCGTGCAATGTTCCTACCCATTATCACCTATGAAGCCGGTGTGTGGTTCATCCGCTCGGCCATAGTAAGAAATAGGAATAAATTAGAATCGACAAAGGACAATACTACTCACTATTACCTAGAGCATGTTGCACAGTAAGCACACCTACACTACTATTGCTGGCCGGAACTCTCCCACTTAACCTGGAAGTAACCAAAAGAGGCTTACATTATAGATTTAAAAAGGGCATAGCCACAGAATTTCTGGGGATAGCCCTTGATACAACCAACACCTTCAATGATGAAAGAAAAAGAATAGCCACAAAGCTCCACGAGCTATGGCAAACAAAGTGTGAGCAGGAAACCAGAGGTCTGAGTTACCAAACGGTTTCTGCCACGGGTGTCAATGGTTAGCCCAAAGCCACCTAAGTGGTATGCCCATGGACTTTTTGCAACATTTATATTGACAGGTCATGGCTCCCTAAAGGCGAAACTAACCTCCTTAGGCCTGACCGATGACCCAAACTGCACCTGTGGCGAAAATGAAGACTGGGCACACATTCTATATGAATGTATAATATGTGACATCCCCAGAACAGAGCTAATAGCACAGATTGGTCCCCTTCCCAGGGGAGAAGAACATCTGTTCATCATAGAAGAGCAAAATTATAAAGCTTTTACATCTTTCACACAGAAAGTATTCGAAATGCGCAGAACAATGCAAAGAATGGCAATTCAGCCCCCCCAGCATTTAAACAATTATCAATAGTAAAATTGCCCAAGTTTGCCACCGCACCCAGACGATGACTTAAAAACTGTTAGGATAGCAGTATTCTGGACCCTGACATAACAAAACTCCCCAGGACTACCCTGCCATGTGTAGGAACCTGGGGGCCCACACCAAATAAGTAACCATGTAGGAGAGGGAGATGTACAGGCAGCCAGAGAAGCAGATTAACTGAAAAATATCAGTAAGCTAGTAGCAAGGGAATGAATGAAAATGAAAGACAGAATGAATAGGCTGGGCACCGAGTGAACTTGGAATTATGGTAAATGGCAGTTTTGGTGAAAGAAAGAGTGACCTAGCATGAGGGAAAGAGAGAGCGAATGGGAATGAGTGGAAGCGCAAATGTAATTGGCCGAAAGAATACAAAGTTAAAAATAACTTATATTACTTTATACATGCTGTACTAACAAACATTTACTAACCACATAAACGCTATCACTGCATTCTCCCCCGGCCTGCAAAAAACTTGCGGCTAGGCCTGCACCACAACTGAAGAATAACACTAAGTTGAGGTGCCCAAGGAGTGCAATGCAGAAAGTAAGAGTCGAATAAATGAGATGAGAGATAGAAGAATGAATAAAAGTGTGAGAGAAAAAGAACACAAACCATAAATGCTACAGTTAAGTACACATTAACCCTAGTTTTAATTAGTATTTAAATTTACACTACACATCATTGCATCCCCTCCTGGTGTGTGAGAAAAAGATTAATGAGCTGAATGAAAAAAAATATATATATAAAAATAAATAAATAAACAAATAAATTTAAAAAAAAAATATATATATATATAAAAACTTGGAAAAAAATTATAAAATAAGAAAAAAAGTATTAAAAAAATAATAATAATAAAAAATAAATAAAAATATAATAATAATAATAAATAAATAAAAAAAAAAGAATGCAAGTAGAGTGAGAATGCAGATTATGAATGAAGTAAATGTGTCTCCCCCCCACCCCCTCGCCTGGTGGGTTCCCCACTGCCAGCTAACATATCCCACCCCCGCAGCGGGATGGGCAGCTTGACCTTCATACCGGATTCGACACTCCTTGGACGTGACACCGAAGAAGACATTCTGTGGCTTTGCTGCCAACAAGCCATTGACGATCTGAACTGGGTACTCTAACCTGGTTCCCTTTAAAACCTCATTCCCAGGCAGGGGAGGGAGGAGACGGATCTCTGTCTCCTCTCCTCCCTGCCTACCCCCCATACTTCGCCTGGTGGGGCTCGTCTCCACTGACCTCTTTGGGGGTGCCTACTCTATCGTCCCTATTCTTCTATCTGTTTTCCCCCAGTCTTCAGTCTCCCCCCCCTCACTAAATCGACCAAGTACACCCTTAACAATGCCGCCAAATTCTAATCAACGTCTAAATTCTACCAGCTTCGTGTAAATCTCTAAGACAACTAGCACTATTAGCTTTTATCTGGCGTATAGCCTCACATGTCTAAATTTAATAACATCAAAATTTTGCCCAACTTATTAGGCCTTTAACACATCTCTTTAGCGTTCAACTCCAACCAGTGATTTCCTAACAGCAATCCCATTAAGCATTAATGTCAAACACATCATATATATATTTTTTTTAGGTCCTGGCCACTGAAATCCCAGGAAACTAGGTGGCAGGACCTGCCAGAGCAATTTGTTGTGATACTGGATACACCCAGCTAGCCTCCAAGTGGCAGGGTATGTATGGGCAACGTCGGGCCCCACTAGGGGCCTGGTGGCCAATAAGCCGGATAAACAATGGGCACAACATATCACACTGCACAGACACGGCCCACACACTTTCAAGTCTCTGGCTTGACAGTGTACTGTCCTCGATACAGCGAAACACACGCGGATATGGGAGAAATCCCAGGTGCTGCCTGACATGAACATACCTTATACACACCGATCTTATGCTTATCTGTTTGAAAATTTTTGATTACATTGTTTCCTACCAATTGAAACTGAAAAATCAAATGTAAATACAAAACACATTAGGGAACACATTAGCTTTTCCAGATTTCACAATATATGGAAAATCTTACATGTGTGTCTTCTAAAATGTTAAATTGTATTTCTTTGGCACCTTACCGAAGGACACTTAATTATCTTTGTACCACACACACACACACACACACACACACACACACACACACACACACACACACACACACACTATGTTGTTGTTGTTTAAGGGTTTAAAGACACAAGGGCATCAATGGCCAAGATGTGTCTTTCCAAGTTTTTAATGTAAATCAAACATTTTTTTCAGATTTGTTTATCAAATCTGATTTGCCGAATAAATTTAAATAATTCATCTATATTCGCAGAATTGTCTAAGATCTGTTGAAGAGTAACTTGATTCTGGTTATTGCATAAACTCTGAAAACAAAGGAATCTGGAATTTCTGAATCGAGGGCATACCAAAAGAATGTGTTTTACTGTAAGTTGAACTTGGCATTGAAAACAGAGTGGGGGATTTTTGTTTGCCAATAGATGAAAATGAGTAAAATGAGTATGGCCAATTCTCAGTCTGGCAAGTATTACTTCTTCTCTGCGGCTCTCTCTAATGCTTGAGTTCCATATTTCTGGATTAGGTTTTATTTCATGTAGTTTATTGTTGATTTCATTTTTCCATATTTGGGACCATTCATTTTCACTTTCTCTAATAATTATTGGACTAAAATCAGTGTGTGGAACTAGCATTGTTCTGTTTGGCAGTTCTGATGCTGACTTAGCTGCAATGTCTGCTTTTTCATTGCCTTCTATTCCGCAGTGTCCTGGGATCCAGCAAAGGGTTATATCAGATTGTTTCTTTTGACAGATGTTGATTAGAAAGTCAATTTCTTGTAGGAAAGGATGACGAGAATGTCGTTTACCCTGTATGGCTGAAATAGCACTGAGTGAATCCGAGTATATTAGGACAGAGAGGGACGACTGTTGACATATTTCACTTAATGCAAGCTGTATAGCATATAGTTCTGCAGATAGAATGCTGCACTCAACTGGAAGGGATTCTGAAATTACATGCGATGGGAGCACGGCTGCTGCACCTACATGTGATTGGCTCTTAGATCCATCCGTATAGATTATGAGTTTCCCAGTGTGTTGCGAAGTATAGTTGGCATGCAACTGTCGGATATTACATGGTGGAATGGTATTTTTTGACCACTGAGCAAAATAAAGATCAATGTTTATATGATGTCTATTCCATGGGGGTAAAGGCATATTTTCATTTTCCGCAATTTTATTGAGATCGAGTTTCCACTTTTTTATTACTTCTTGAAGACGAATTCCAGCAGGTCTGGGTTCATTAGGTTTGGATTCATAAAGTGTTGACCATAAAGGTTGGTTGAGATATACCCAACAGGGGTGAGTTGGAAAGCTTCTTATTTTAGCAGCGTATTGGCAGAGTAGGCGTTGTCTTCTAAGATAAAGCGGAGGGTCGTGTGCTTCTATATACAAGCTTTGAACTGGCGAGGTTCTGTAGGCGCCTAGTGCTGATCGAAGGGCACTGTGTTGAATGGTGTTCACAGACCGTAAGATGCTGTTTTTAGCTGATGCATATACTATGGCTCCATAGTCTAATCGTGACCGGAGTAGAGCACGATATAAATTGAGCAGTGACTGTCTGTCAGCACCCCAAGATGTTGAGGATACTGCACGAAGGATGTTTAGTTTCTGGAGGCACGTAGTTCGTAGATAGGTCACATGTTTACGAAAATTTAATTTGGTGTCTAAATTCAGACCCAATAATCTTATGCAGTCTGTCATCGGTATTTCTCTGCCTTTCAGTTTTAATACAGGTTCCGGATGAAGCGATCGTAATTTACAGAAGTGTATTGCTGCTGTTTTCCCCTCGGTTAATTGATAGCCGTTGCTTTCTGTCCAAGTTTCAATTTTGTTTATTGCTATCTGTAGTTGTCTTTCGATGGTAGCCATGTTCGATGATTGACAGGAAATAGCAAGATCATCTGCATACATATAAACTTCTACCGCGGCTGGGATGTCTCTTATAATGCTACTGGTACGTAATGCAAAGAGTGTGGCACTTAAAATCGATCCCTGAGGTATTCCTTCTTCTTGTGTGTGAATTTTGGACAGCTCATTCTGGAATCTTACTTGAAAGGTCCTGAGGTGAAGAAAATTCTGAATGAATCTAGGCAGGTTACCTCTCAGTCCAAGTTTGTATAAGTCTTGGAGGATTCCATATCTCCAGGTTGTATCGAATGCTTTGGTAATATCGAATGTTATCATTACCATGTGCTGTTTCTTAAGAAAAGCATTTCGAATGTGAGCTTCAACCTTGATGTGGACATCAGTTGTACACCTGTTACGGCGGAAACCAAATTGGTGGCATGATATAGCATCTTGATCTTCAATAATCCAGACAAGTCTCTTGTGTACCATCTTTTCCATTATCTTTCCTAAACAGCTGGTCAAAGATATAGGACGATAACTATTGGGAGAGGAAGCATCTTTCCCGGCTTTCGCTATGGCTACCACAACTGACTGATGCCATGTATCAGGGTAAACATTCTCCTCAAAGATTCTATTGTAAAATTTCAGTAATATAGATTTTGAGTTTGAGTTCAGGTGGCAAAGCATTATATAGAAAATGCCATCTGGTCCAGCAGAACTATTTCTAGAATTCTGGAGAGCTTCGTTGAGTTCATTCATAGTGAACGGAAGGTTATAAGAATGAGGTTGTTTTGTAACGAAGTTAATTTTATATTTTTCCATGGACATTTTTTTGCGTCTAAATGAGTCTTCATAAGATTGAGATGATGAAGTGACTGCAAATGTTTGTGCTAAAGCCTCTGCAATATCAGTTGGAGAAGAAATATCTATTCCTTTCCAGGACAAGATTGGGGCTTTGGTTTGTTGACACTTTCCACTTAGGATACGGATCTTTCTCCAAATTATTCTGGGGTCAGTGTTTCTGCAGATGGTAGAACTGAATCGAATCCACGCATCCTGTTTAGCTTTTCGACGAATTCGGCGTGCTTCAGCTTTCAGCCGTTTATAGTTTATAAGGTTCTCCATTGTAGCATTTCGGCGAAAAGTGTTCCAAGCTTTGTTTTGTTTCCTTTTGGCAAGATAGCAGTCCCTTGTCCACCAATTATTGTACCTTTGTTTCGTAAGGTTAACTTTCGGTATTGCGCTGGTAGCAGCTTCAAGTAATTGTTCTACTATATGTCTAGTGGCATTATTAATAGATGCAGAAAGAATCAAATGGTTATCAAATTGCACTGTTTTCGAAAACTTTTCCCAGTTAGCTCTGTGAAAATTCCACGTAATTTTTTGGTTAGATGTATAGTTTGTATCCGTCTGTATTTCACAAATTATAGGAAAGTGATCGCTGTTGTGAAGGTCAGTTAATACTGTCCAATCAAAGCTAGGATAAATGGACGAGGAACATATGGACAGATCCAGAACAGAGCTAGAACCTGTAGGCAAGTGAATATAAGTATGCACACCGGTATTCAGCAGTGTTAAGTGATGGTTATCAAGTAGAGTTTCGATCATCCTCCCTCTACGATCCATGTTCGGGGAACCCCACAAAGGATGATGAGCATTTAGATCACCTAGAAAGCATACAGGTTGGGGTAGTTGATTATGTAAATTATCAAGTTCTGCAATGGAACATGAAACGTTTGGTGGAATATAAATGGAGACAAGGGTGAGATTAATCCCAAGAACAATACGAACGGCTATTGCTTCTAGATTAGTGGAAAGCTGAACGGGTTTCGATGGTACATTACTACGAACTAATATTGCTACTCCTCCTCTTGCTGGAGAATCGGAACATCTGTCACGTCTATATAGTGTATACCGTGAGAAGTGTGGGCTATAATTTGATGATAAATAAGTTTCCTGTAGACAAATACATGCAGGATCATGCTGGTGCATTAGGTATTTTAATTCATCAAGATTACTTCTTAGTCCTCTACAATTCCATTGAATAATTTTCTGCATTACTTGGGTTTAGGTTAGATGGATTGGTCTGATCGTTTGTTTTTCCCTCGATCCTGTTTATATTTCTCTCGTTTTGAAAATACTGGGCGAGTAATATCCATCTCATCATCAGCATGAAGCATGAGAACAGCATCATCATTGTCTAATTTCTCATCGGTTTCCATGGTTCGTTCAGTTGGTTTATTTTGTGTACGATGAACATCTTTCTCCTTTAATAATGTGCCTGAGTTTGGAACGTCTTGTTGTGGCTTGGATGGCTTTGTATTAGTAGAATTTGATGGACTTTTTGTCTTTGTTGCTGTTAGTGTCTCACCATCCGCAAGGATGGATCTAGCCCATTGAATAAGAGATAATTTAGGAGGAATAGTAATATAAGTCTGTGTAGAAAATTCTTTAGTGTTTTTAACTGCATTGGAATATGTTTTGGCAGGGATCACATTTAATATTTGTTTACGTGCCTCTTGGTAAGATACATTTTTCTCTACCTTGTACTTCATTATTTTCTTTCCCGTTTTCCATAATTCGCAAGTTCTAGAATATGCGGGGTGAGTACCCTGGCAATTGGGACACTTTGGCGTAGCTGCTGTACATTCAGTTTGGGAATGGTCTGATGAGCCACACAGGGGACAGATTGTCTTACCTTGGCATGCTGTTTGAGAATGACCATACTTCTGGCATTTAAAGCATCTAAGTGGATTTGGTATATATGGTCGGATCTTACAGGAAAGGTAGCCAGCTTTTACTGATTCTGGTAGATTCGGACTGCTGAAGGTAAGGATAACATTTCTTGTGGGTGTAAGGACACCATCTTGTTTGGTCATAATTCTTTTAGCACCGACAACACGTTGTGCTTTAAGTTCTTCGGCAATTTCTTCCTCAGAAACATTAAGGAGGTCCCATTCCGAGATGACTCCCTTTGAGGTGTTTAAAGTTCTGTGCGGGGTTACCGAAATGGGAAGGCCTCCGAAGGTCGTTTGCTTCAGGAGTTGTCTAGAATGACTGGGATGGGAAGTCTCTATAAGAAGATCTCCTGAGCGAAGGCGTTTGACAATTTTGGGAGTACCTGCTACAGCCTCTATGCTTTTCTGCACAAGAAATGGCGATAAGCTACTAAGAGGTTTCGTTGACAAAGAGTGTAAAATTAGAAAAGCAGGTATGTCATGTGAAGAATCATCTTTTTTGATTCTTTTTGCTTGAGATGACTCAAGTTCATGCGAGCACGTAGGCTCTACAGTTGGTGATATTAATGGATCCATATTTGCTCCTTTTCGCCCTGAGTATTAGATTAATACTCAGACTACCAGCCCCGCCACGTGGAGGCAGGAGCGGTGCCACCAGTGACCAAGCGATAAGAGATTAGTGGTTAGTGTGTTAGAGAAATTGGTTATATATATATAAATATAAAAGAAAGGGTCTTTCCTTCCTTGATATGAAGCTTAGTTCTTTATTTAGAAAAAGCCAAAATTAAATAATTTTATAAATAAAGAGGGTTTTAACAATCTCTACAATCTGTCGCTTAGAGAAAAAATGCTTTCAAATCACTTTGGAAATATCGCTATGATCACTCGCTTGGCACTCGGGGCCCACACACTATGATGAAATGCTACTGGGATACATAACAGAGTACAATGCTGTGTTTCCCGTTTCCTCCTTCCACAAAATCCTGCTCCCCAACGATACCACTTTGTAGGTCTACACTAATTTTATGGAATCAATCTCCCATGACAAAGAACTACTATCTGCATGATGTAAAAACACAGCATCAACAATGCCAGAACATACTGCCTTTGAGAGGCTACAGGAACCAATCAAATGACTGAAAGGCATAAAACAACTACAACAACAACAACACACTGCTCTTGTGTAGGCTCTACACATCTACATGCAACCATTCTGTTTGTTACATTTATAGCATACTATAATCTAATTCATACTATATGTACTACAGGATTACACAAGAAAATGGTGACTATATTTTGCATTGATTGTACACAGTGTAGTAAGATTAATTTGTAAATTATCTATGCAATAATACTGTATTACATTACTATACGTGTACAATATTTAGATATTTGTGTACATACACTGTGCTGTCACTTTATTAGGTACACCCCTGCTGTGCACACAAATGGTTTGTCCTACAATGCTGCAAGTCACATTCATATGACCACAGTTGTGGATATAAATGCAGCAGAACAACCTTTCTAGTATAAATTAAGCGTACAAACTTTAGCAAGAATGGGAAAAAGGAGTGCTCTAATGGACTTTTAACGTGGCATGGTAGTAGGTGAAAGACATACTAGCCAAAGCATCTCTGAAACGGCAGTTCTCCTGAACTTTTCACGCAGCACAGTTTCAAGGGGGTGTATCAAGAATGCTGCAACGAACAGAAAACATCCTCTCAACGGCACTCCTGTGGAAGAAAATTGCTTGTTGATGGGAGAGGTCAGAGGAGGATGGCTAGAATTGAGCAAGCAAATATATGGACCACAACGTTGCACATCACATCAGAATATAACATTGGTGCGAAGAACAAAATATCGCAATGGACCAATAGTTGCACTTTGTCGCAAATGGGCTACAACAGCCAACGGCCACATCACATACCTTTGTCATCAATGAAGAACAAGAGAGCACGCCTCCAGTGAGCACAGCAACACCAGCACTGGACTATCGAGGATTGGAAAACAGTTGCTTGGTATGACGAGTCGAAGTTCCTGCTGCATCGTGTTGATGGAAGACTCAGAATTTGGTGAAAACAACATGAATCCATAGACCTGTCACGTCTGACTACTGTGCAAGGTGGTGGGAGCAGTGTTATGGTGTGGGGAATGTTTTCTTTGCACACGTTGGGTCCACTGATACCAAGTGGATGTTCATGTTGACAGTTTATCCTCAGTCAGATGGTTACTTCCAGCAGGATAATGCACCAGTGCACAAAGCCCGAATCACTATGGAATGGTTCCAGGAACATGACAATGACATTTCTTTGCTGCGGTGGCCAGCTCATTCCTCGGATCTCAATCCTATTGAACATCTTTGGGATGAGCTGGAAAGGGCTGTTCACTACACCTTCGTTGAATCTCGAGGAACTGCGTGACAAACTTATGTCTGCATGGTACTCCACTCCTGCACAACGTTTTCAGCATCTTGTTCAAAAAGTGCCTTGCCTCGAATTCAGGCTGTTTTGATGGTTAAAGGAGGCTCAACACGCTACTAGATAGATGTATCTAATAAAGTGGCAGCACAGTGTATATGTCAAGGCCTAACCAAAGGCAGGGAATTTTTCAGACATAAAAATAATCTATGAACATGCACATTTTTAGTGGTAGATCATTTCTTGCATGAGAGCAGTTAATTCTAAATTGCAGTTAAATTGTGCTTAAAAAAAAAAAAAAAAAAAACCAGCACACAAGCTATAATCCTTGATGACCATCCTTCAAAGAACCTTCTTGTTCAACCACAGTACATTCCTTTTCTTCATTATTACAAATTTCAGGTTCCAGTATGGCTGCAATGAGTTCCTCTTCATTTGTACACGTGCCGAAATACAAAATGTCCACCCCCCCCCACTTTGGTTTAGTCTTCAAAAGACATGTTTCCAAGTCTTTGGTATATAAGGTGTATAAGGCCTTGAATGGGTTGAGCACGCTGAATTCTGATGGGATCCTTCCGCTTGTTCAGATTACGAACCTAAGGGGGCATAAATTCAAATTAAGAAAAGACAGATGTACAATAGATGTGCGGAAATTTGCCTTTAGCCAGCGGGTGATTAATTGCTGGAACAAACTGCTATCTGTCATTGTGGAAGTTGATAGGTTGAACAAATTTAAGGAGGAACTGGACATGCATTTGGAGGGAATGGTGTGATTTTTTTTTTTTGGCTGATGCTGCATAAGCTCATACACTTGCTTTCTTGCATCACATGCCACTACTACTACTAAACAAATATTGCACATATCCAAAATTTCTTCACTATTATCACTTCTTTGCAATTAAGAGAGGAAGAATCATAAAAGATTTCATTTGTTGCCTAATTCAAGGCTACAAAACCCAGTATGTTCATAGCAGTTCGCAATCACTTTTTTTACCTCATTATCATCCCACGCTGAAACACAAACACATTGCCTGCAGCACATTGATTATGCTGATTAATTTTGCATTATGTTTTGCTTTTGAGACACAGCATAAATTTGTTTGTCCAGTTCTCCCTTAAATTTATTCAACCCATCCACTTCCGCAACAGATAAAATCCTGTTCCAACAATCAATCACCTGCTGGCTGAAGAAAAACTTCAATACATCTATCCATCATCCATCCTTCCTCAACTTGAATTTATGCCCCCTTGCGTGTAGTCTCAGTAAGTGGAAGAATGACGTTAACATTCAGCTTACTCAATCCATTCAAGGATTTAAACACCTCAATCAGATCTTCCCACAGGCATCTAGTCTTGAAAAACTGTAATTTGTAAAATTCAAGCCTTTCTAGGTAAGAGTGTCCTTTTGTTCCCTTCACCAGTGTGGGTGCCTTTCTCTGCACCTGTTCCAGCATATCAATATCCTTACTAAAATAAGGCCTCCGAGACCTGTATAGACCACAGTTACCTGCTGTCAAAGTTTCAGTATACCATTTACGAAACCCCATGAACTGACCTGGCAGCATGTCTGCACTGCACAGAGAATTTCATGTCTGACTGCACAATTACTTCCAGGTCTTTTTCATTTTCCACTACCCTGAGTGTGGTATCACACAGTTGAGAAGTTACTCTGGGGTTACTGCTATCCACATGCAGTACCTTGCATTTCTAAATGTTAAACTTCAACTTCCATTTTTTAGCCCATTTTACTAAATTTTTCTAAATCTTGTTGCAGTAGCATTCCATCATTACCGCCAACCTTTGTACCACAGTCAGTTCTGCTATAAGGCTGTACATGTGTTCTTAAAAATCTCCGCATTATGGTATTTTGTGCATTAAAAACAACATGGCTTTTGGTAAAAATAGGGATAAAACATAAAAAAAAAAGTTAGAAACACAATAATATTAACTAGCAGAGGTTTAAACATCTTAAATTTCTAATAAAAAAATAAATATTACAGCAAATATAGCATTTTACCCTGACAAGATATGAAGTTTGTTTGATTGATATTACACCATCATACCATCAGTATGAAAATAAACATAATTCAACAAGTGATTTAACTTCAAGAGGAACAACCCTCCTCCTTAGGTATTTAAGACCAGCAGCGCCTCATCAGATCCAGGACCACCAAGGTCAACCCAACCAACTCAACAGCTCGAGCTTTTGCTGGAGGAGCCACAACATATCCATAATCTTATATACTCACCGCCAGCAGAGGCCGCCTCCGTGATCCCACGAGGCCTATGATCGATCTCCATAATCAGTCCTCCTAAGCATATCTACTGCATGAGCATACTCAGGACATATTTTATCTACGTCCTCAGGGGCTGACAGGGACCTCTTCCACCAGCAGTTCACACACTTTGGTGTCTCTGTCTTCTTCAGACAATACTTACAGACGTGGTCCCTACCAGCACTCATCACAGAACTCATCACATGCACAATGCCTGGCCACATGGCCAAACGCCATACATTTATAGCAATGGGTTGGATTCAGTAAGTCACGAACCCAGTGAGAACTCCAATCAATAAAAACTCTAAAGCGACTTGCAATTATAGTTCTTATTCGTGCGGAAACCTCCAACACGTAGGTAACACCGTAAGCACCGACCAAGCTGAGAAAATGTCTACCCTGTGAGCCTTGCGTACTCTCTCCAAGGCCAAATTGATTGACAAAGCTCTCAACATGTATAGCCTCCTGCAATTCTCCTCTTGTGTCTGGACAGAATTGTAGACACCTTCAAATTCAATCCTAATTCATGACTTTTTCCCAACATTGCCCTGTACTTGTTAAGTAACTTAGACCTCTGACTCTTAATATCAATAGTGCCAATAGGTATAACAATATCACTTTTTTGTGCCCCTAAAACATGAGATCTGCTCTATAAAATCATCTACTTTTGTCCAGGGCAGACATATCCTGGTCCTATTCCACCTCTTCTTGCACAAAGATTTCCTGTTTCCTGACAACAGTCACTGACAATAATCACCTCCTTTGGGACCAGCACATTCTTCTTTGGAGACTGCTGCTGTGTTGTCCAATGCACAAGTGTAAACTGCCATTGAGTTGGGTAGCTGAGAGCTTGATGGGCTCCCCATTTTAATTCCTTCGAGGGCATCTATCATACTCTTCAAACTCTAATGAAAAATGCATGGGATACGTATAAATTAACACATGACACAGAAGCCTATGATATATATAAGTTGATCTGTAACCAAGTTACAAAGGAAGTTAGGCAGGCGAAGGCAGATTACGAGAAATCTTTGGCAAGGGTTGCAAAGAAAAACAGCAAAGAGTTCTTTACTTGCGTAAACTCTAGAAGGAAGGGGATGAATCAGATTGGTGCACTTGATACCGATGGTTCAACTGTTGATGATCCGGCTCAGGAAGCTAACAAACTAAATGAATATTTTGCATCGACATTCACACATGAGGAGTTATTCAGCAAGGGGAATGTCAGAGGTGTGTTCAACTCTGGCTGTAAGCTAGATAATCTTGTAATAACTGAGAGTAAAGTGGAGGAGAAATTGTTGAGGATAAACACAAGAAAGGCACCCGGGGTGGATGGGATCTATCCAGTTATATTAAAGGAGGCAGCAAAGGAAGTAAGCAAACCCCTAGCCATAATTATGAGAGCTTCCTTGGTAGCAGGGGAGGTACCCACAGACTGGAGATATGCAAATATGACCCCAATTCACAAAGGAGGATCAAAGGGCGACACAAGTAATTATAAACCTGTTAGTTTAACTTCTGTTAAAGGAAAATTAATGGAGGCACTGGTTATAGAAGCACTGCAGGATCATCTAGACAAGACTTCAGTTATAGCTCGGACGCAGCATGGTTTTGTTAAGGGGAAGTCTTGCCTGACGCAGTCACAAAAGAACTGGATGCAGGGAATAACTTTGATATTATATACTTGGATCTTAGAAAGGCTTTTGATATTGTTGCACATGGAAGACTGCTGCACAAATTGGAGCAATGTGGCATTGGAGGCAAATTGCTGCTATGGATAAAGGGATGGTTGAGGGGGAAAAGACAGAGAGTGGTAATCAATGGACACTGCTCATTGTGGACTAATGTTATTAGTGGAGTCCCTCGGGGTTCAGTGTTGGGTCCATTATTGTTTTCTGTATTTATAAATGACATTGATGATGGTATATCAAGCTTAATGTCCAAGTCTGCAGATGATACAAAGGTTGGCAGGGTTGTCAAGGACACTACTGACACTATGCTGCTGCAACAGGATCTGGAAAGGTTGAGCAGATGGGCTAAGAGGTGGCAAATGAAGTTTAACATTGACAAATGTAAAGTACTACACATGGGAAACAGCAACCCCAGAGCAACATATCAACTCTGTGGTACTACACTGACAGTGGTAGAGAATGAAAAGGACCTGGGGTAATTGTGCAGGTAGATGAGTTCTCTGAGCAGTGCACACGGGCTGCGGGAGTAGCTCATGGTGTCTTGTCAATAATATACAGGAATTTTTATAGCAGGGATAAGGAGGTGATTATTCCCTTGTATAAGGCAATGGTCAGGCCAAACCTTGAGTACTGTATACAGGTCTGGAGGCCTCATTTCAAGAAGGATGTAGAGCTGCTGGAACGAGTACAGAGAAGGGCGACAAGATTAGTGAATGGAACAAAGGGTTGCTCTTATGATGAAAGGCTTATGTTTTGCAAATTATTGTCTGGAGACTAGGCACCAGCGAGGTGATCTGATAGAGATGTATAAAGCCTTGAATGGTTTGAGCATGCTCAATGCTAATGGGATTCTTTCTCTTGCTCAGAATAATCACCTGAGAGGGCATAAATTCAAACTGAGGAAAGACAGATATAGGATAGATGTGCAGAAATCTGCCTTTAGCCAGCGGGTAGTTGGTTGGTGGAACAGACTTCCATCCCTTGTTGTGGAAGTTGATAGCCTAAATAAATTTAAGGCTCAGCTGGACAGGTATTTCGAACGAATGGAGGGGTGAAGTGGAAGTTTTTTTTTTTTTTTTTGGCTGATGCTGCATAAGCTTGCTTTCTTGCATCATATGCTAATGCTAATAAATGCCCATTAAAATGATGAGTTGTTATGATATTTTTCAATGAAGTCATTTTTCATTCTAATACAGTCATACAATTGTTTTGTAAAAATGTTTTCTTTGAAATGAGAATAAGAAGATTAAAAGTAATCACCTAATTTTGTTATTATAGAAATTGTAAAGACTTGATAGAGTATGTGATTCATTGATTTTTATTTCAAGCAATCTTTACGTGCTGTTAAAATCTCGCGAATTTTTGGTATATTGTAGAATAGAAAGCTTACCCTGTAATTAAATTGTTTTTAATAAACATATTATAGGCATAATGTGTTTAAAAAATGATTTTTTTTTTTTTAAATACAAGTACTACTAATGACATTAAGAGTAGGAGACCGGCGGAATTACTTGACAAGTACAGGTCACTGATGAAAAAAAGCCGTGAATTAGGGTTGAAATTGAAAGTGTCTGCAATTCTGCCCAGACACGATAGGAGGGAGTATATGATGAGAGCCCTGTCAATCAATTCGGCCCTGGAAAGATTGTGCAGGGCTCAAGGGGTAGAATTTTTTTCAGCCTGGTCTGTACTTGTTAACAGGAGAGACTGCTTCTACAGGGATGGGATACACTTAAATAGAAAGGGTGCAAGAATGTTTGCTGATGCTATCGAGGCAATGTTAGGTGGGTCGGAAAACTGCTAGATTGGGGGGATACAAGGACTAATAGATTAACAGTAGCCACTGGCAGAGGTGAAAGTGATTCTTGCACTGCTTCTATTGGAATGAGCCGCAGCCTGGAAAATAAGATGCAGGATATTTCAGAGACTGCTGGGAATCATTGGGGTACAAGTAAACACATGGGTTGTGTTAGGGTAGCTAAGAAAAAGAACAGGTGCATGTATACTTGTGTGTACACCAATGCTAGGAGTTTAGTAAATAAATTTGATGAATTTGAGGTGTTGCTCAAAACATCAAAGGCAGATATTGTGGGGATTTCAGAGACGTGGTGTCACACAGATATAAGAAATGCAGAACTGGAATTTGGGGAGTACAATGTCTACAGAAAGGATAGACAGGATAGGAAGGGAGGAGGGGTTATGCTATTAGTTAAAAAACACAAAATCCAAGGAAGTGAAGCCAGTCGACATCGCTGGACAGTGCAGTGTCGAGTCAGTTTGGTGTGACATAAGCATTGGGAGATCAAAATTGAGAGTAGGAGTGTGCTATAGGCCTAATGACTCTGATGAGTATAATAAGAAACTGTTCGGAGAAATAGAGTGGGCCAGTAAATCAGAGAGTCTTATAATGGGGGATTTTAATTTCCCAGATATTGACTGGAATTTGGGGGCTGGTCACTCACACAGTAGCAAGGCTTTTGTGGATTTATTGGATGATTGTTTTCTACATCAGCATGTTCGGGAGGCAACTAGAGGGAGTAATACTCTTGATTTGATTATCAGTAGTGATTCTTATAATTCTTATAAATCAGAGAGTCTTATAATGGGGGATTTTAATTTTCCAGATATTGACTGGAATTTGGGGGCTGGTCACTCACACAGTAGCAAGGCTTTTGTGGATTTATTGGATGATTGTTTTCTACATCAGCATGTTCGGGAGGCAACTAGAGGGAGTAATACTCTTGATTTGATTATCAGTAGTGATTCTTCATGCATTAAGAATCTGCAGATAAATGAACCACTTGGTGGCAGTGATCACAGTGTGCTGAAGTGGGAGTTACTCAAAGAGGTAACTACCATTAGGGGTAAAGGGAAGGGGTATTGCTTTCGTAAAGGCGACTACAATGGACTGAGACAGTATTTAAATTCTATACAGTGGGATCAACTGATGATATTGCCAACAGCAAATTCAAAATGGGAAGCATTCAAAGAACTTATCGTGGAAGCTACTAGGCTTTACATACCAACTAAGAAATACTGTTCAAGGTTTAGGCCTAAATGGTTGTCAGATGAACTAATGAGGCATATGGCAGAGAAGAAAAATGCATGGGATACATACAAATTAACACGTGACACGGACGCCTATGACAGATACAAGTTGATCTGTAACCAAGTTACAAAGGAGGTTAGGCAGGCGAAGGCAGATTACGAGAGATCCTTGGCAAGGGATGCGAAGAAAAACAGCAAAGAGTTCTTTACTTATGTAAACTCTAGAAGGAAGGGGATGAATCAGATTGGTCCACTTGAGATCGATGGGTCAACTGTTGATGACCCTGCTCGGGTAGCTAACAAACTAAATGAATATTTTGCATCGACATTCACACATGAGGAGTTATTCAGCAAGGGGAATGCCAGAGGTGTATTCAACTCTAGCAGTAAGCTAGAGAATCTTGTAATAACTGAGAGCAAAGTGGAGGAGAAATTGTTGAAGATAAACACAAGAAAGGCACCTGGGGTGGATGGGATCTATCCAGTTATATTAAAGGAGGCAGCAAAGGAGGTAAGCAAACCCTTAGCCATAATTATGAGAGCTTCCTTGGACTCAGGGGAGGTACCCATTGACTGGAGATGTGCAAATGTGACCCCAATTCACAAAGGGGGATCAAAGGCTGACACAAGTAATTATAGACCTGTGAGTTTAACTTCTGTTCCCGGAAAATTAATGGAGGCACTGGTGAAAGAAGCACTGCAGGATCATCTAGACAAGACTTCAGTTATAGCTAGGACACAGCATGGTTTTGTTAAGGGGAAGCCTTGCCTGACCAATTTGATTGGATACTATGATGCAGTCACAAAAGAACTGGATGCAGGGAATAACTTTGATATTATATACTTGGATCTTAGAAAGGCTTTTGATACTGTTGCACATGGAAGACTGCTGCACAAATTGGAGCAGTGTGGCATTGGAGGCAAGTTGCTGCTATGGATAAAGGGGTGGTTGAGGGGGAGAAGACAGAGAGTGGTAATCAATGGACACTGCTCAACGTGGACTAATGTTATTAGTGGAGTCCCTCAGGGTTCAGTATTGGGGCCTTTATTGTTTTCTGTATTTATAAATGATATTGATGATGGTATATCAGGCTTAATGTCCAAGTTTGCAGACGATACGAAGGTTGGCAGGGTTGTCAAGGACACTACTGACACTATGCTGCTGCAACAGGATTTGGAAAGGTTGAGCAGATGGGCTTCGAGGTGGCAAATGAAGTTTAACATTGGCAAATGTAAAGTACTACATATGGGAAACAGCAACCCCAGAGCAACTTATCAACTCTGGGTACTACACTGACAGTGGCAGAGAATGAAAGGGAGCTGGGGGTGGTGGTGCAGGCAGATATGAAGTTCTCTGAGCAGTGCAGACGAGCTGCAAGAGTAGCTCATGGTGTATTGTCAATGATATATAGGAATTTTTCTAGCAGGGATAAGGAGGTGATTATTCCCTTGTATAAGGCAATGGTCAGGCCACACCTAGAGTACTGTATACAGGCCTGGAGGCCTCATTTCAGGAAGGATGTAGAGCTGCTGGAACGAGTACAGAGAAGGGCAACTAGATTGGTGAATGGGACAAAGGGGTTCTCTTACGAAGAAAGGCTTAAGTTTTGCAAATTACAGTGTCTGGAAACTAGGCACCAGCGGGGTGATCTGATAGAGGTGTACAAAACCTTGAATGGTTTGAGCATGCTCAATGCTGATGGGATTCTTCCTCTAGCTCAGAAAAATCACCTGAGAGGGCATAAATTCAAATTGAGGAAAGACAGATGTAGGATAGATGTGCGGAAATTTGCCTTTAGCCAGCGGGTGGTTGGTGGGTGGAACAGACTTCCATCCCTTGTCGTGGAAGTTGATAGCCTAAATAAGTTTAAGGCTCAGCTGGACAGGTATTTCGAACGAACAGAGGGGTGAAGTGGAAGTGGTTATTTTTATTTATTTATGTTACTTAATTTTTTTTTTTTTTTTTCGGCTGATGCTGCATAAGCTTGCTTTCTTGCATCAAATGCCTCTACTAATGCTAATGCTAATGCTAATGTCGTTGTAAGCTGTGATACACGCGAGCCTGAGAGTTTTGAATAACCACTGCTATTACTGTTTGACACTACTGTTGGTGCCAAACAACTATAGAAAAAAAAAAAAAAAAAACCGAGAAAATTGGAAACACTCTTTAGCCTGTAGTTATTGGAAAAGAAAATGTTTGCAGCTTTTCCAAAGGTTATTTAACTCAATTTAAAAAAAAAAAAAACAAAAAAAACTCTAGTTTCAGAGGATAAGTATAAAAAAAATAATTCATGCACTGATAAATATTAGCATTAGCAGAGACATTGATGCAAGAAAGCAAGCTTATACATCATCAGTCAAAAAAAAAAAAAAACACACACCTTCCCATTTCACGCATCCATTCACTCCAAAGGTTTGTCTAGTTCTGCCTTGAATTTTTTTTAAGATGGTTATTTCGACAGCGACAGATGGAAATTATTTTCTGGCAATTAACCACCTGTTAATGAACTATTTAGGAATCAGTTTCAATCCTACACAATGGAGGCTTTTTATTGACTCTCATCAAAGAAGAATTTTAAAGGTGTGTTGCTCCACAATAGAATTAAATATGGGTTTCTTCGATTGCTAACTTTGTGCATTTTAAAGAAACTTATGAGAACTTGAAGTTGTTGACAAATATTAAGTATGATGAACATGGTTGGTTGGCGTGTGCTGCCTTTAAAGTGATAGGCATTTAACAGCACTCTGGCCTTGCTTTTTGTGTTAGAGGGGCAGTCGGGCAAGGAGTAAGCACTGTCTAAGTACGGTCTGGTCAAAGGGGAGCAGTTTGTTGATTAGACCAAAACATAGCTCTTCAACTATCAGACCCCCAAAGCTATCCTCCTCCTTTCACCCTAGCACATTACCCTGAGTTTGATGAAATGTTCCTGACAGCTTGTGAAAGCTTTACCTCAAGAAGGTGCTTGTTTCAACTACTTTTATGCTAAATTCCCATTGATCATCCAAGAGAAGGTAAAAAAAAAGGTAATTTTGTTGGATCTCAAATTCGCAAACTGGTCGGGGATTGAGATTTTGAGGAAACTATGAATAAATGAGAAAATTAGGCATGGATCAGCTTCAGGTCTATTGTTGAGAACTTCTTAGGGAACAAAGATCCAGACTACAAGAATATAGTTACCTACATAGAATATATGTAGGTAAACTTCAAGAAGCTGGGCTGCAACATGAGCGTCAATGTACATTTTTACACTCCCACATCGACTACTTCCCAGAAAATCTGGGAAGAGTTAGTGAAGAACAGGGTCATTAAAGACTTGGAGATGGAATGTCAACATGATGGCTGACTATTTCTGCATGCTGAAGATGGACCATAAAGTAGAAGGATCTGCAATAAAATCAAAGAAATGAAATCTGACCCACTGTAGATCAGCTTTAACTGAAAGGTGTGCTTAGCATACCATACTTTTTACCATACTACCCTTTTTAATAGTGTTTCAACATGTATTTAAATGTAAAAGTCTGGTAAAAGCAGCATTTTGTTATAATTTCAGTGCACAAATTCTGCCAAAATTAATAAAAATTTGTGAAAATTCAAATTTTATTTCATAATTTTTGAAGAAACCTGATGTGGTGGAAACAAACTAGGATCATTTTTGAAATTAGCATTAGAAAATGATTCAGAAACACCCTTTTCTGAGAAAACATCAGTGAATTTTTTTCAAAGTGCAGAGTAGTGAATACAGATTTCATTGCAAAATATATTGTTTTATATTCACATACTTAAATCGGTGATGATATTTATTAGAATGATATAAGTGAAATTTTCATGAATACTATAATTAATAAAATGAAAGAAGACAATGTATATTTCTAACTTTAACTGTGAAAACATGAAAATCTCCAAATTTAGCCTTTCAGCCTATTTTCTCACCACTTTTAAAATATCTATCCATTTCATTGAGAATGTAATATTAAATAAAGAAATTAAATTATTGAGAGGAAAAAACAATGAAAAATTATACTTACATCTTGTTCTGATATTTCCCAGTCACCACTTGTTAGTGCTATCTTTTTAAGGACCGGAACGCCGACATCTACAAGAATCAATAACCTCTTTCAATCTAAAATTTCTCAGGTATGTTACTTCAGCTCTTAATCATTCAATGAGTTAATTAAGAAGGAAAATTCATTGAATACACTTAAAATAAAGAGTGATTAGATGTCACAGAAATTGAAAATTCACTGACTTTATAAATTTTAATAACATTTATTTGTTGAAACAAATATTAAAATGTAAATAACAATTATACAAATTGTATATATTTTTTCATGCTAGTAATTGGTGCTTGCATATTTAATATGCAAGATCTCCATTAGGCCCTACAGGGAGGCACAGTAGTTACAATCGCATTTCTCCTGTGACTTGTGAAAAGGGTTTTGAATGACATTAAGGCATGAGAAATTTTTATAGGCCTTTTTCACACCATCAACAACCCGGCCGGTCTCAGGCAAGCATTGCATAGTTTTACTCCCAGAGACTATATTTTTTTCATTATTAGGTTAAATGAAGAATGCACATAATTATGAACAGGATATGCTGATGCCTCATGACTTTAGTGCCTCACACACACACACACACTAACACCACCTTATTCAGAAAAACCCATTAAAACCCATACTTGGAAAAAAAAACTCGTAAAGCGGGAACTGCCTGTGTATATATATATATATATTTAAAGATATATATTTAATTTTAAATAAAGTTAAAATATAATAAATAAATAAATAAATATTGAGCTTTCATTAGAGGCAGCAACACGCAAATCCTCCATATGAAGCCAAGATATATCCAATATTTTAAATTTTAGAATTAAATAAATAAAATAAAAAAATCCTCATATGGAGGATTTGCGTGTTGCTGCCTCTAATGAAAGCTCAATATTTATTTATTTATTATATTTTAACTTTTGTCATTATTTAAATATAATTCAATGGTAGTAATGGGTTGATATGCTAATTAAGCAGCACATGTGCCGCCATCTATTTTACTTTCTCTTCTATATAAGCTGGTTCAGCTTACATTATGTCAGTGGGGTGGCTCTGCTTTAGAGTGCTGTCTGTTCTATAATTTATTCTTCGCTGCATAAGGACCACCACTGTGCAAATCCTCTGCATTGGTGGATCGATCGGAGGGGAAAGGGTGGTTTGGTACTTCGCATAGTTTTTCTTTCATCTTTGCGACGATTTGTATAACGATTGAAATGCAGCGATTCCATGACCATTATTGGCCTCATGGTCCCCTGTCGATATGGGGCATAATGGTCAGTCTATTTTGATTTTGTTATCTTTTAGTAGTTCCTTTAACCCTTTTTGGTGATATTTCACGTCTTTCAGAACTGGTACCTCTCTGGGGGGGGGATTGGGTACCGCTAAATTATTTGTAATTGCCATTATTTTAAATTTATATCGGTTTCATTAATTGGATTTAAAGTGCGAAATTATATAAGGGTTTTTCGGCTACTGTTTGTCTTACCTTTACTCTCCTTTTTCCATTCGTTTGTTTTATTTTGGGTTATTTTTATGTTAATTTTCGCTCTACAGTTTTTGCCATACTACTGGCTTATGTTTTGTTTTATTTATTTAATTCTAAAATTTAAAATATTGGATATATATATATATTTTGTATAGTTTAAGTACAATTAGTAAAATAGGTAAGATATAGAATAAATATATTTCATATTGGATAAGCTGGTAGCTACTTAACCCTATAATAGCCATAACTGGTCCACGAGGCCAAACCTAGTAAAGGATACTAGTGATACTAGATAAAAATAACACATGCTCTGCAACGTGGTCTTTCTTATATTTCATTTTCGTGGTAAGTTTGATTTTGCCTAACTAGTTTGTTATTCTTAACGTACTGTTAAACCCGATTTAAGCATGTAGGAATTAGCCTTTCCACCGTCCGCTTCTTTTCCATAATATATATTATATATTATCCATTATATTATCCTATTTTGCTTCATTATACTTATGATATACCAGGATCTCTTTCTATAAGGGACGGGAAGTTACGCTCCCAGTAAAATCCGACGTACAATTGCATTATAGCTTTTCCTTTACTTTTAACTTTTTACTATCATATTCTATTTTTCTTACCTCATGAACTATTAGAGTAATTCGATGGGGATTGAGGTACTATTACTATTCTTAAACCTTGAATCCGTTCTCCATATTTTAGCATTTGCTCCTTTGGTACTTATTAATATGATATTAATTGAAGGATATTGGTTCTCCTTTATTACTCTTCTTCCTTAATATTTGCTTTTGCTAGTTTTTCTATGTGTCTTAGCAATCAGTCGGACTAAAGTCATCCAGCCTGTTAACAACTAAATTATTTTCTAACTTTAATTATAGTTATCCATTTATCTCATAAATTATCTTTAGACCGCGTTAAACAGGCAGATGATATCAGAAACTGATAGCTGGGTTAATTGTAGGGGGTTAGCCCTTGAAAAAGTCCCTTTCAATGTGTCCCATGACCTATAATTGACTTGATATATATTATTATTATGTTTATTAATTGTTTTATTTTTACTTTTACTTTGACTAATAATCATACTTTACTAGGTTTGGCCTCGTGGACCAGTTATGGCTATTATAGGGTTAAGTAGCTACCAGCTTATCCAATATGAAATATATTTATTCTATATCTTACCTATTTAACTAATTGTACTTAAACTATACAAAAAATATATAATAAGACTGATGTAATGCTCTATCTAGATATGTATAGATGGCATTAATCAGTTCTTGTTTTAGTTTACTTTACATAAGATATTTATTAATTTTCTATATTTTATATATATATCAAAAGCATTTACTTTCAGTAGATGCTTTTTATTTGGTTACACGTGAAAGGCTGCTGTATGAATTGGAGTGTGTGGCATTATGGAGAAGTTGCTGTATGCAGTAGATAAAGTGACACAATGGTTGACTGGTTGGGGGGGGGGATCTTTCTGGTGTAATTATTATTACACCAGAAAGATCACTATTTGGCAGAAGAAACACCACTACTTGCATGGGATTCTTTTTGGGAGAGTAAATGATGGAGAGTTAAGAAATCACTGCTCATGCTTAGGCTGTAAATATTGAGAGGTTAAAAGGGCAGTTTTGGTTCATTATAAAAGTTAATTTTTACTTTTTTTTTTTTTTTTTTTTTTTGTTCAGTTGAAATTTATCTTCCACCATCTTCCACTTAAATAATGGGATTGATTTTTCCTGTCCACACCATGAATGCTACATTACAAAAATAGTGCACCATTCAAACTGCTACTGTGCTCTTTCAATAGAGCACACGTGCTTGAGCATTACTACACTAGTACTCGAATTGCAGCAATTGTACCAAGACAGTGGTGGTACACTGTGTCAGAAATTTGAAGATGGAGCACCAATTGGTAATTAAATTTAATTTTAAGTTGGGTAAGTTGGGTGTGGTGGAATTCGAAGACCTGAAAAAGGTTTATGGAGATGTGTCTATCCTGTACGCATATGTTCGAATGGCTTATGCACTTTTGTGATGTATGTGAGTCAACTGAGGACAACCTCAGACCAGGATGAGCAGTTTCCATTTAAATTGAAGGAAACATCAAGAGACTCCACAATCTTATGAATGAAGACTGATGTATCACCACCTGTATGGGCACTGAAAATGTTAAAAATGAAATGTAATGGAAAAAAAATGAAATATATAAAATGAATGACACAAAACATTAATAAAAAAAAATGGTTCATGACATTTTAAAAATTGATTTAGGGAAACAAAAGATTTGTTCACAATTTGTGCCATACAGCTTGAACCCGGAACAAAAGCAAAAAAAGAATTGACTGTTGTTGTGATATCCTTGAATTTGCTGAAGACAACCCGGACATTTTGAAGTGTACCACAATGAGCGATGAGAGCTGGCACTTCCAATACAACCCGGAGACAAAAAGGCAAAGCATGAAGTGGTGTTTGCCAAACTCACCCAGGCAGAAGAAGATTTGACTTCAGTAGGTTTGTAACAAGATGGGAGACTCTGCAGCCAGGTGGGCAGGAGCAGCAGTGCATAGCACACGCTTCTTGATTAGACCGGGGTTCGAGCCCGTGACCACCAAATACGGAGGATGCGAAAGGTCAGGGAATGACCACTGCATATCCCCAGCCCAGATAAAGGGTGAGGGTTGGTGTCAGGAAGGGAATCCGGCCATAAAAAAAATTTCACGCCAAAACAGTAAAAACACTGACCTCATATATATATAATGGAAAAAGGCGAGGGAAAAATAAAGGTTTGCAACAAGATGATGCTGATTGTTTTCTTCAACATCAAGGGAGGCCAGGACATGGTATAAAAAACACCTGATACTGAGCTCCGTTAATCAGTGTTACTCTTGTTCTTCAGATGGAAAAGGCAGCGAACTTAAGCGAGTTTGACAAAGGTCAAATTGTAATGGCCAGACGACTGGGTCAGAGCATATCCGAAATGAAACGGCTGGTGGGGTGCCTCATGATCTGCTGTGGTTTGTACCCACCAAAATTTGTCCGAGGAGGGAAAGCCCACGAAACACCGGCGAGGCGTTGGACGACCACACCTCGTTTGAGGTGAGCAAAGACTCTCCAGGATGGTATATGGCAACAGAAGGGTGACTGTGGTGCAACTCACCGGTAATTGGAATGCTGGTGACGGGAGTAATGTATCACAAGTAATGTTCGATGTACACACGGTACATCGAACCCCTGCTGAAAATGGGGCTCCATAGCTGCAGGCCACTCTGAGTGCTTATGCTAACCATGGTTCCGGCGACAGCACCTATAATGGGCACACGAGCATTGAAACTGGATCTTGAGTGATTGGAAGAAGGTCTTCTGGTCTGATGAATCATGTTTCCTGTTGCACCATGTGGACAGTGGGGTACGTGTGCATCGTTTCTGGGAAATGATGGCACCTGGATGCACCGTGGGACGAAAACAAGCCTGTGGCAGCGGTGTCATGCTTTGGGCAATGTTCTGCTTGGATACCCTGAGTCAGGTTTGTTATTTGATTTTTAGGAGCATTAGCAACTAAGGCCATATTGTTCCGGGGATATGTGGTTGTCCCCGACCTTTCCGCATCCTCTGTATTTGGTGGTCATGGGCTCGAACCCCGGTCTAATCAAGAAGTGTGCTACGCAGTGCTGCTCCTGCCCACCTGGCTATGGAGGTGCCCTAACCTGGGTCCAGTCATCCATGTGCCAGGCACTCTGCCATCTATTGCCTACCTGAACATCATTGCTGACGAGGTACACCCTTTCGTGGCAACGGTCTTCTCCTCTGGCAGTGTAGTCTTTATAATGTGCCATGCCATACTGCCCGGATTGTTTGCAGAACATAAGGACAACTTCCAGGTATTGCCATGGCCTCCAAATTCCCCAGACATCAATCCCATCGAGCATCTGTGGTTGGTGTTGGAACAGCAACTCCAATTTGCAGCATCTCAACCACAGACCTTACAGGAGTTAAGGGATCTGCTGGTTACGTATTGGTACCAGATACCACAAGACACATTTAGAAATCTTGTAGTGTCCATGCCTCACCAGGTACGAGCTGTTTTGGCTGCATGTGGAGGACCAACATCATATTAGGTGGTCATAATGTTTTGGCTCATCGGTGTATATCTCTTATGAAATCTTATGTTACTGATATATTCAATTATAATAGATGGTGGAATAATGAGGTTAAATTAAATTATGACAAACAGATATCATTACGTATTTCAAAAAAATCTGATGTTTTAACTGCTAATCGTAAAAGGTGTAACATGTTTTTAGTGTCATAAAGCAGATTGTGTCAGAACAGTTTTTAGCTCCAGAAATCATGTGCTATGTGTATAAATACGGCCGCTGCATTACTGTTGTTGAGGAGATGATCGAAAACTAGATGTGATGAATATGTAAAATCAATACTGGAAATTAAAGATTCGTATTTTAAAACCTTGTTATTTTGCAAGCTTTTAGTATAGTGGTCATGTATTACAGGAAAACTTGTCAAAAAAAAATGTTATGTTATTAACAAAGGTTTGTTTATTTTGTGGTAAGTTTATTTAAGTTGTTTTTTTTTTTTTTTCATACGATTTATATGGAAAAAATAAATTCATAGATGAAATAATTTTAATGCAGTATACTATACTATAATAATTAATGATAAACACCAGCCAAGAAATTAAACTGAAAATTTACTATAAAATAAATAAAATAATATACAGTGAAATGTGATGAAAATAAAATACAATGATTAAATTATAATTACAATATAGTTAAAATATAGTTAAAAGCAGTAAAATTATCTAAAATAAACTTGGTTAAAAGCGATAAAACAATGAAACCTGGAGCTTTCAGAGACTGCCGTCTCCTTCTTCAACAGCATACTACTAGTGCTAAGACACATCCTTAAGTAGCAGGTCCATGGCACTCATGCACGTGGTCATCAGACACATGATCTACATTCTCCATGCGCGTATCGGAAACGGAAGTGGCTCGGGAGCGAGTCAAACAGAAATGGTCATCCCTTCTGAAGACAACTGCCTCAAACGGGGGGGGGGGGGGTAACTGGATCCCCCCTGTCCCTATTAATAGTATTGTGACTGGATGAACCGATTCGCAAGCTCTCGAGCTACTTGCGTTCCCAAAATCCATGGGCGCGGTCCCGAGCCACTTCCGTTTCCGATACACGCATGGAGAATGTAGATCGTGTCTGGTGACCACGTGTATGAGTGCCATGGACCTGCTACTTAAGGATGTGTCTTAGCACTAGTAGTATGCTGTGAAGAAGGAGGAGACGGCAGTCTCCGAAAGCTCCAGGTTTCATTGTTTTATCGCTTTCAACCAGGTTTATTTTAGATAATTTTACTGCTTTTAACTATATTTTAACTATATTGTAACTATAATTTAATCATTGTATTTTATTTTCATCACATTTCACTGTATATTATTTTTTTTATTTTATAGTAAATTTTCAGTTTAATTTCTTGGCTGGTGTTTATCATTAATTATTATAGTATGGAAATTCCCAGCCCCATAGGCCTGTTTGAAGATATGAGGTCACTTGTGAAGCGATACATATATATATACAGCGAGAAAAGACTTAAAAAAAAAAGAAAAGAATAATATGGGAGGAGAGTAATAAATATTATACAGTTACAATTAAACTAAATGGCCAAATTTAGAAAATGTAAACATATAGTTTTATTACGTGTTTTATTATCTTAGTAAGGAAGCAACAATATTTATTTATCTCGATTAATTACAGAAAAAGGAAAAAAATCATTCAATTTAAGAAGAAAAAAAAATTAACACAACTGAAATATAATGCACTGCATACATTAATTAACTTGTCTGTATTTTAATTTGGTAATAATGTCTCGAGAAAATGACAAAATATTTCTGAACTGCAGGCCCAAACCAGACACTTTAACACCGAAATTTCCAAATTAAAACAGACGGTGGAAAAGGGGTTTCACCAATTGGAAAATGGGAATGAGTTGCTAACCGAACACATTACAACCCTAATAAAATTGATGAAGAAATCCTGTGATCAGGGCTTTCCTAAAGCACTGCTGTCCCCTTCCCACAAGAATCTGGAACAGAGGCACAGCGGCTCCGAAGCTACAACTCCCACAGATGAAAATACACATAATTCAGAATCCCTCCAAAGCTCGGCGATTAAGGAGCTCAAGACAAGTCTTGCCAATCAAAACAATAATATTAATAAAGAACTCAGTAACCTTAACAAGAGCATAATAGACCTTTCACATTCGGTCAGCGCACAGGAGGATGCACGCTTCAACTCGTACCAAGCAAGAAATGATAGTGAAAGGAAAACAAACAAGGAGTCAATGTCAGCTAAACAAATCAGCAACTCAACCCTAGGTAACACTCAATTTAAATAAAGTATGAACTCACAAGTAAAGAGTAAGGTGTACTCACATAAAGGAACCAACACTGAGTACAACCACAGCCGTAATAAAAAATCTGTCTCAACCCAAACTCACAGTGAGGCTTCATCACAGACTGCAAACAAGCAAACCCAGACTGCCTATGATATAACTCTAGGGGCCATCCCAAAGAGCAGGAACAAACCAGAACCGGGAAACAAAGCCATCAAATCTGACCCCAGGCACATCTCTCAGAATGATGGTTCCTCTTCTCATCCTTTGAAGAATCTAAAACAGGCTTCTCAAAGCGAGAACTATGTTCAATCTAGTACTAAAGTGCTCACTCACTCCAGTCAATCAACAGCCCCAACTTCAAAGGGTCCTAAAAACCAACCCAGATACAATAACAAGACTAGGGGTGAACATTCGAAACCCAATCACACCAGTGACACTCCTGATGATGGATTTCAGAATATATCTAATAAAAACAAAGTCAAACTCACTGAAAGGGGAAAGGAGAAAGGGATAGGTGATGATGGAATGAAAACACACCAGGCCAAGGGTACTACTGATAATGTCTCTTTCAATAACCCCAATGATAGCAAAATAAGATTCATTGAAAAAGGAGATAGAGGAAACCTCGTAGTGGTTCCTAAAAAGATTTCGTGGCATGTCTCCAGGCTGGCACCCTCCATGGAGGAGGCTGACCTAGATTGCTACTTCAAGAAAAAAATTAACGTTAACATATCAGCTGAGAAAATGAAGTCACTTCATCCTGAAATATACTCCTCCTTTAAGATCAGCTTTGATCAAAAGGATGTAGAACTTATGACATCTAAACATAACTTCCCTGATGGGGTTACAGTTCAGGTATTTAAGTTCAGAAAACATCAGGCCTATAACACACACAATACCTTCTACAAAAAAATATGGCCCTGGAAAGGCTGAAAGCAACCACACTAAATAGCAATCAATGAATAATAATACTCATGGCAGAAACAAAGATAAAATAATCTTCATAAACACATACTTTCAAAATTGTAGAAGCATCATCGAGAAGCTCAATAAACTTAAAATAGAGGTTAGCCACTCTGACTTTGATATCTGGGTTCTCACGGAAACCTAGCTAACCCCTGACATCTTGGACTCAGAAATTTGTCTCCCAAACTTTCAAATTATCAGAAGAGATAGGGAAAACAAGAAAGGGGAGGAGTAATGATTTTACTGCACCAAAAAATTGTCATCTCTCTCTGATATCATCTCCCTAGAAGATATTAAGAGCAATTACATCAAAGCCAAAGTTGGCAACATAATGGTGCAACTGGTAGGAATCTACTTACCACCCCCAGTGAAAAAGACCACCTTAAAAAAACTTGAGAAGGGACTAGAACCCATTCTTATCTCCTCCAGGAGTGATGTCAAAACAATAGTGCTAGGTGACTACAACACTCACTTTGAGCATGGATTGGGTAAGAAAGACCATAACAATAAAAATAGCTACTTATTGC
Source organism: Mastigoproctus giganteus (assembly GCF_048544385.1). NCBI lineage: Eukaryota > Metazoa > Arthropoda > Arachnida > Uropygi > Thelyphonidae > Mastigoproctus > Mastigoproctus giganteus. The sequence goes on from NC_143576.1 coordinate 167,656,107, forward strand.
AGTTTCTGAAGGATATGTTCCTCAGACTGAACCTGAAACAAAAATGTAAACTCCCTACCAGAAAAGAGAAACTCCTTGACCTAGTATTCGCAAATTTTGACATAAATATTAACTATACTCCCAGTTATTTCCACTCGGATCACCTAGTCTTATTGCTTGACTTTGATCTCAAGACCAAATATATCATCAATGAAGTCAGGCAATGCTCCTTTAATTTTAGGAGAGCCCCCTTGAAATCTCAAATGCAAACTGGCAACCATTATTTAGTAGTCAAGATCCAGATACAATTCTGGATATGCCGTATAACAACTTAAACCCAATTATCAAAAATTATACACCCAAGAGCCATGCAAAGGCAAACACTAACAAATTTCCTGTGGGTTCACAAAATAAATCATTCAATTACTTAAGGGAAAAAAAAAAAAAAAAATGTACATCAAATTCAAAAACACACAGAGATATGTCAGCTACATCCAGTTCTCCAATCTAAGAAGGCAGATAAAAAAACATCAATTTGGCCTACCAAAATTACTTATCTAACCTACAAAATGCAATGCTAAACAGGCATGATATGGGTCCATTCTGGAGGCATTGGAAAATGGGTTATAAAAACCACAAACATGAACAAAATGACCATTCAATTAGATGAATTTGCAAATTTCTACAGTGAATTATATACTGAAAAATCTGGTCACAGCAGTAAGCTGGATAACATCTCTCCCTCCTCATATTTCAGTGATACTCTGACACAATTTGAAGTCAATCCAGAGATTTTATTGAATACCCTTAACAAATTCAAATTAAGCTATGACACAAACACTGACAGTCTCCCCATGGCCCTCTGAAAACACTCCTTTGTTGTCCTGCAACAACAACAACTTCTACATCTGATAAAAGCCATTTTCAAAAAGGGATCACTCCCCGCAAGATTAAAGGAAACCACCATTACCCCACTTTTTAAAAAGGGTGCAAAAGACACACCTGCCTCATTTCGACCCATACCCTAAGCAAGATCATTGAGAACCTCCTATACTCTCAGCTCTGCTGCTTTATGAAAAACAAATTCAGCCACATTCATCAAGGCTTCCAACAGTGATCAACCTACTCTCCATAGAACATGACATCAAATATAGCCTTGATAAAAGCAATCAGATAGACATTACAAAAAGCCTTTGATTCGGTACCACACAAGTTGCTTTACCTTAAATTAAAGCACATAGGTTTATCAAGTAATGCCTTATCACTTAGGTCTAACTTCTTTGACAACAGGAAAAGCAGAGTTCTTTTTGAAGGAAGTTACTCCTCCACTTTTCCTATACAAAGGGGAGTCCCACAGGGTTCTCCTCTGGGGCCACTATTTTTTGCTATATATATTAACGACATACAAGATTGTATGCAACATGTAGACATCAAAGTGCTCTCATACATAGATGACTTGAAAATATTCAAAACAACACAAGACTGTGAATCACTGGAAAATGGACTAGACACGATCACCCGATGGATTACAAACAATGGCCTAACACTAAACTTAAACAAATGCTGCACCATGTCTGTTGCAGACTATCACAAAAAACACAAGATTAATTATCCCTATAAAACTAATAACCATGAGCTATTGAGAATACAATAGGTTTCAGATTTGGGAGTATGGTTTTCTGACAAGGGAAACTTCAACAAATATGTAAATAAAACTACAGCAAAGGCCTCCAAATCCCTTGGACTGCTTAAAAGAATCTTCTTCGACTTTACCAACATACAGCTCATAAAAACAGCTTGCATAATGATAATCAACCCAATTCTAGAATATGCCTCACAAATCTGGAATCCTCACACCAAAATTCTTAAAAAACAACTGGAATGTATTCAGAAATCCATAGTCAGATTCCTAGTGTACAAATCTAAGTTGGAAATGAACACAAAATCTTACGATGAATGGTGCATTCACTTCGGGATGGTACCACTCTACCTCACCACCAAATACGGAGGATGCAGAAAGGTCAGGGAATGACCACCGCATATCCCGGAGCAATATGGCCTTAGTTGCTAATGCTCCTAAAAACCAAATAACAAACAAACAAACCACTCTACCAAAGAAGGGCTGAGGCAGACTGCAAATTCCTAATGCATCTCGTGGCTGGAAAGTTAGCTGGATGCCCCCAAGCTGCTCTACTTCATCAATTTCAGCTGTCCTCCAAGAGCCTTGAGAAGACACAATATGCTGGCACTAGAGCCATTCAGAACTGATCAACTTAGATTCCACTATTTCAAAAGAACTGCAAAATTGCTAAGTGAATCCAACATTGATATTCTAGCTGAAGACATCAATATCAAAAAAGAGTTGCAAAGGTAACTAGAAATCAAGTAATAATCAAGTAACTAGAAAATGAGAATAAATTATTAACTTAATAATAATAATCAAATAATAAAAACAGGTATATATTATCTATAAATTTTTCAATAAACAAAGATAATAAATAACAAATATAATAATAAGAAATGATAAAAAATAAAAAAAATTGGATAACTATAAGAATAATAATACAAATCAATGAATGTAACTATTTATTGTGAACAAACAAAAAAAGATAACAAAAATGTTTAGAAATACAAAATTCTCCATCATCCCAGCTTTGCTCAAATGCAACTCGCTTGTAACTTTGACATTGTATATTGAGATCTGACAATGTATACTGACTGTAAATAGAATTATTATTTTATTGCTACTGTTATATTCCTCCTCTGTAAGGATGCGGCTGTTTTGGAGTAATAATAAAAAAATAATAATAAATAAATAAACAAGTGATTTGAAATCTTTGCACATTGGAAGGTGCAGTTAGGGTTCTTTTGCTCACAAGAGTATACTGCTGTCAAAAATAAAAAATCTTTGAATATTTTTTTTTACTTTTTCTCTTGTTATGTACAAACAGATGAAACTGGTTGCTTTGATATTGGTTACATGCATGGCAATCACATACTTTATGTCAGCCTAATTTCAGGTAAAAACCTGGCACTTCTCTTTCTTTCAAAAGAGTAGCAAGCATGATTCTTATCTGAAAACTTAATTAGCTAATTAACTTTAATTAGCAATGGGGAATTCTTTCAAGTTCCCCACTACTAATTATCAGTGAATCAATAATTTTGCTCACAAGTAGTAACATAAACAAATAAAAAAAAAATAACAAATTACAGATTATCTATATTATTCTGAAGTGAAGATATAACTCAGAGGAGCCTGCTGGTCTCTACAATTCTAAGCTTTTCTAACAAATTCATCCATGACACAATTAATTACAAAATGCATGCCTTAATTCTAAAACAACTACATAATATTGTGTTTATCTGAAAGAGTGAGCAAAACGGTGAAATCCTGAACATCAACTTTCAAGAGGGGGGGGGGGATTGGCTTTCGGCCTGCTGGTATGTCATATTACTGGAGTTTTACTGTACTTGGTAAACTATTACCATTTTGTAGCTTTTTTTATAATATACAAATTGTGTTTTCATATATTTTTCTGGTCCATTTCTGTCCTTATCATTTATTAACCCCTCCCCATGTTTTTAAAACTTACTTGTAATTGATTTTCTAATAGAGCATGGCATACTAAAAAATGAATGAATTTCATTGAAAGGCAGCTCAGAGAGGAAGAAAGCTTAATTCGTATGGTAACAAATTTCTTAAGAAATCAAAGCAGATTTTTCTGTGCTTCATCAAACAGTCAAAGGAATCAACAATCTGTCAAATTTCTAAATCTATTAAAACAAACTTTGAAATATGCTTACAAATATTAAAAAGTTGACTCCTTATGAGATAATCATTAAACTACAATATTATATTATATAGTGAAAGCAAAAATGTTCATAAATAAACACATACTTTTTTTATCTTCAAAATTTAGACTAGCTTCATCAGCACCATTCATCAACAACCCAACCTTTATCATATAGAGGTGACGATAGCCTGTTTCCTCACTAGCCCAGAGAAACGTTAATTCTTCTTCTACAGTTTGAGGGAAAAAATGTATAATATCGTGGACCTATAAAAGGGAAAAAATATTGCACTTTGGAAGGATAAGAATTTCTTTTTAAGTCCTGTGTTTCTCCCATGCTATATAATTATAATCCCTATATTATTACAAAAATGCACATGAAACAAATCTAAAACAAAACAGCAGCTTGGCCATCAATGCATAGATGATTTAAAATCTCACAGAGCAAAAATAAAAATGAATAACAAATTACAGATTATTCATATTATTCTGAAGTGAAGTCAAAACTCAGGAGCCCGCTGGTCTCTATATGTGCAGGATGAATTTTATTCATCTGAAGAACATAAAATATTGTTTAGAAACAGAAATTAACACTTGAACTATATATATATATATATATATATATAAACATTGGGAAACTCATGCCACAAAATGTTCAATATGTCTTCCACATTTATTAATAATGTGTGGTAGTCAGAGTGTGAAGTTGTGAACAACTTGCTTCACAACCTCTCCTCTGACAGAAAAAAAAAACTAGTCGTCAATCATTTTCTTCAGTGCAGGAGCGGTTCATGAATTTTTCTGAAACACTGTCTTTACGATAACCCTACATATAAAAATCACATAAGTTTAAATCAGGTGACACTGCCATGCCAGTCCTTTGACACATTCCTCAGGGTGGCAGTTTAGAAACCACGCTGTTATCGAAAATTTCATTGAGTAGTTTAGGAACTCCAGCATGAAGATGGGACCCCACACTGTCCTTTTAAAGCCAGCTGTCATCCACATCAGTGCTGTAGTCATACAAAAAATGCACAAAATTGTCCCTAACAATATTGAGGTAAATGTCCCTGGGCCAAAACTACCAAATGCAGAGAATGTGCACTAAACACTGACACTTTGTGCATGTAAGGATTATTCACATGTGGATTCTCCATGGCCCAAAATCTTGACTTATGCATATTCACATACCCATGGTAAGGAGCAGATCCTATAAAGCAGAAAACAGTTATAAGGTAAAACATAAGGTGGTAGATGGCTCTCATAAACTGGTGCAATACAACCACTTTGCTTATTGGAGGCTTGAAGTGGTGAAACCCATGTTTAATTTCTAGAGCAAAGTTTCTGGCATTCCCCCCCCCCCCAAATACTTCTCCTTCAACTCATGCACGGTACTAAGTACTATAGATTTTGATACCTTTCATGTTTGGGGTTTTCATTAAAAAAAAACAGACACAGCAGAAAAGGGCAATCAGAAGACACATCTTAGAAATTTTTGGACAGGAGAGCACTGGAAAACCATATTTTCTGAGAAGGGTAAGTTTAAAGGCATAGAAGCATATGACAATACATCTACAAAAACAAATTGAGGGCATATACAAAGTAAAAAAAACAGCATATACAGGTCGACCATCACTAATCCAGCAACGTTGGAACCTATGGGGGTGCTGGGATCACCGGTAGTTATTTTAGCACATACAGTTTACCCAACAGCTAACCACCTCATCCTACCTTTAACATGCTGACAGCCTAGAAAAAAATTCCCTAGGGACCAAAAAATAGTCTTTTTTTTATGTTGCATATATGTGGAGAAGCCGTGTCGACCACATACGTGTGACGCTATTACGGCATACATATGAAGGTCGTTTGTTGTGAGCGCTGCAATAAAACTAACTGTGATAAAATAAACTCTCTAGCATTACAATAAGTTTGTCAGTATTGTTAGAGATTTTGTGAAAACAAGTTCGTTAGCGCGCTGTATTATCCATCATGCTGTGTTGTGTTTTTCCGCAAGTTTGTACAAGCGTGTTTTAAAAAAAAAAAAATCAAAAAAGGAATGGCTAAAAGAAAATTACTAAAATAAGAGGAACTGAGAGAAATTGCTGGAATTTACAATTATGCAGAGTTAAACTTCTCACAGACACACCACTGTCGAGTTTTTTCAGAAGTTCAACTTTATCTGTTAAGGACAATGTATGGTGTTTGAGCTTTACACTACAAAAGGCACTTCCTTTATGCACTGGAACCGTGGCTGGGGCTAAATGTGAGCAGGTTAAGTACCAGCAGGTCAAAGAATTAAGTACCATCTGGGGTAAAGGGAAGGGTTTTTGCTTTCGAAAATGTGACTAAGGTGGTCTGAGACAGTTTTTAAATTCTATACAGTAGAACCAACTGATGATGTTATACCAACAGCAAATTCTAAATGGGCAGCATTCAAGGAATTAACCTTGGAAGCTACTAGGCTTTTCATACCAGCTAAGAAATATTGTTCGAGGTTTAGGTCTAAATGGATGTCAGATGAACTAATGAGACATGTGGCAGAGAACAAAAATGCTTGGGATACATATAAATTAACAGGTGACAGTGATACCTATGATAGATATAAGCTGGTCTGTAATAAAGTCACAATGGAGGTTAGGCAGGCCATTGCAGATTACAAGAAATCTTTGGAAAAGGATGCAAAGAAAAACAGCAAAGAGTTCTTTACTTATGTAAACTCTAGAAGGGGTTGAATCAGATTGGTCCACTTGATATCGATGGTTCAACTGTTGATGATCCTGCTCAGGTAACTAACAAACTGAGTGAGTATTTTGCATCTACATTTACACATGACGAGTTATTCAGGGTAGGGAATTCCACTGGTTTATTAAATTCTGGCTGTGAGTTAAATAATTTTGTAATAACTCAGAGCAAAGTGGAGGAGAAATTGTTGAAAATAAATATAAGAAAAATACCTGGGGTGAATGGGATCTATCCAGTTATATTAAAGGAAGTTTGCCTTCAGCCAGTGGGTGATTGATTGCTGGAACAAACTTCCATCTGTCCTTGTAGAACTTGACAGCATAAATAAATTCAAGGCAGAACTAGACAAACAGTTGGAGCGAAAGGATGGGTGAAATGGGAAGGGGTGTTTTTTTTTTTTTTTGGCTGATTCTGTATAAGCATGCTTTCTTGCATCATATGCCTCTGCTAATGCTAACTTCATGTCTGACCATATTGCAACTCCCCAAGCCCTCTCTTCCACTACTGACTTTAGTTCACCTACACGAAGTGTATAAGTTATTTTGGGTTTACCGTGCATTTGTTGAATTAAAGCATAGCTGACACTTTTCTGACCATGTCTAGTTCACTCTGATGAAGCTCTGTTTGGTGGTGATCATTATCTACTCTATCAATCTTTACATAATCTGTAAATTATGTAAAGATCAGAATCTCTATCCCCTCATCGATGTCATTTAAGAAAATTAAAAACAAGAATGGTTCCAATACCAATGCTTAGGGAACCCTACTTCTTATATTAACGTGATCTGAAGGATGACCATTTATCACAACTCTCTGCCTCCTGCCCTGAAGCCATCCTACTATTCATCTAAGGATTTTCCCTGTGATTCCAACCTGTTCCAGTTTATCAAGTAACGGCTCATACTGAACTGAGTCAAATGCTTTGCTGAAATCTAAATAAACAATTTTGAAATTATTCTCTAAATCCAGCTCATGAGTGACCCTGTCAAAATAGCTAACCAGATTTGTTAAACATGATTTTCCCTTTACAAAACCATGCTGTGTATCCTTCAGAATATCATTTCTATCTAAGTGATCCTGAACTCCACCCTTGATCATCGCATCTATGATTTTCCCAACTACTGAAGTTAGACTGACCAGTCAGTAATTTCCCACTACATTCTTAGAACCGCCTATACGTACTGGCATATTGCCAGTACATATAGACGCCTATATGTACTGGTGTATTGCCAGTACATATAGGCGTTGGCACTTTTCCAATCGAACAGAATCTCCTGAGCCAGTGATGCTCTCATAATTAGCTTTAATGGTTCAATGCACTCTCTTGCCATCTCCCTTAAAAATTATAGGGTATATGCCATCAATCCTAGGAGTCTTAACCACCTGTAGGTGCAAATGTTTTCTCATTAAATCTTCTCATCATAATCTTCACAATCACCTGGCCTGTAGATTACTCCCACTCTCATTATACCACTGCTTCCAACTATCTCATAACATATAGATTCTATACTAGCATACTAAATGTCTAATGTGAGACTGATTTGTGAAATTCTCAGCTCACGACGATCGAGTAAACCTAATTCCCTATTCTATTAATATAACAGATGTTTAGGATATTGGGACTAAATTGTCGAAAACCGTTTTCAATTAGAACCCGCGATGATTAAGCAAGCGAAAGCCAAACCAAAAGTATTGAGGAGAAGATGTGAGCAAACCAATGAGAAGACAAAAAGCCTATGACAAATACAGGATTACTTTCGCTCTTAACAGGGGATCGTAACGAGGGGAGAAAGAGTCAGCGAGAACTTTGGGTCCCGCGCTAACGACAATAAGCAAAAAAAGGAAGGTTTATGTTGATAGCAAAACAAGGCGCACACCGGGCTATGACGCAAACTTAGGTAATTAAAAGAACAGTCCTCTGTCATATTTACGACTTACCCCACTGTCATTGGGAGGGGGCAAAGAATTCCTCTTTATTGAGTAATCAGCGAAGAAAAAAGTTAAAGGGGGAAAGTAGCACCATAGCGCGAGATATAAGGGTAGACTGAGGCCCAGAGCAGGGGGGGGGGGAGATGAGAGTTGGCCCTCGGTAGACGAACATCTAGTCGGAAGATCCCCGGAGCAGCGAGAGACAAAGGCTGAGAAGAAGAGAGCGGCCACCAGGCAGAGACCGGCGAAAAACCAATAGAGGATTCCACCTGGATTTTGCTGAAGAAAAAGGAGGCTGTATAACTGAATTCCAGGAGTGAGCGAATTAACTGGTAAGCCATTATATTATTCATGTGAATGTAACAATTAAAAACCTAAACTAAACTGATAACCTTTTCAATTCTTCTTTCTTAGCCACAAATGAATTACATGTTAACACAATGTAGGTTAAACGACTATAATGCTCCCACAGACATCCAAAAATTCCCATCCTGATGTCCATGAGAAAAGTGCAGTGCAATCGAGCATGACCAAGCGCTGAGTCCCGGAGAATGATGAAGGATGTACCGAGGTATAACCAGCCATGAAACGTAGCCACACCCACCCACGTTTTGTCTCAGAACATAAGTATTATCAAAAATGTCTATGAGCATTCTGGACGTTTAATCTAGAAAAATCTAGTACCCAACAAAAGGCAAGAATTGTGAAGGGTTATTGTTGCAAGATAAAATAGAGGATTTCTATGAAGAGCAGAATGTACTGGTTTATTACCCGGTCCACACATTTGACATTATGAAATGTAACTAATGCCTGAATACCACGATTTAAACTGATCACCTAAGTAGAGTGCAAGTGTTGTATATTTAGTGTGTTATGTGTTAATAAATATAGTTATGTGTTTCACTAAGTCTCATCCTCTCTGCCTATATCCAATCACACCAGCACAGGTAAGAACCAACTAAGATAAGTTATATGCGGGAAGTTATATCGAGTCAACGCACTGCGATTGTCCGGTCCTTTAACACAACGCTAATCTTTTGCTGAAGTCACAGGGGTTATATAACTTCTGGAGACCGAGGGCGGAAATTTTGTCCTAAAAGATTGTGAGGTAGAGCGACTAGACGGGAAAAGGGCGTCGCCCCACAGAAACGAGAGGAAACAAGATGGCGCCTTGAAGCATGCAAGCGAGCAAACACAAACAAGAAGGTGCCATGTAGCCAAAGAAGACAGGGCCACCCACAAGATGATACCGCGATGCCCTACACTAACTCTAGGAAAGCTTTTGTCATGCTCAGGCTTCTTTTGATAAGTAGTATGACTCCGCCATACCTTCTAATTTCTCTATTCTTCCTAAATACACTATACATACTGTACTCAAACTCATCATCCCCTATCTCTGGATGGCACCACATTTCCGTAAGCCCTATTAATGTCAGTGTTACTTGTCCTAATCAGCAGTTCAAATTCACCCATTTTATTGATGACATTTCTAGCATTACAGTATAAACAGTTAAGACATAGCATTCTTGTATAGTTAACTACCCTGACTTGTAGGTGCAGGCCAAGCTGATAAAAATTTTCCACCAAAAGCCTTGCAGAGTCCTTCAAGCCTTGAGTTAATTCACAAGACTTTCAGCATATAATCCCTCCTATCATGCCTGGGCAGAATTGCGGATACACAGACATTCTGACCTAACTTGGCATTTCTTCAGCATGGTCCTATATTTGTCTAACAAATCGTGTGTGCTTAATATCATTAGTCCCCATATGAATAATAATATTCTCTTCACCCCCCCCCCTTAAAATCTGACAAGCTGTTGGTGACATCATTAATTGTTGTTCCTAGCAGACATACCCTGGTTCTAGTCTACCTATCCTTATTACAAAAAATAGTTCCCATTTCTCTGACAATGGAATCTCCTAATAAAACTAAATCCTTTTTAAATATCTCAGAACAAGCAACTTACATTTGCTCCTTGCCCATTCCATCTGGTTATAGAGGCTGTCATCATAATCTTCAGTCTTCTGATCTATAGCACGCATACAGACTTAAATTACAAATTCTAAGTCTATTGTCATGCAGACTGCTTTCTTCCTCCGCCTCTCCTATCCTTCTAATATGCTGCATTGCATATACCATAATGGAAAGCACGGGCAACTCATCCATTTTATTAGTAGCACTCCAACATTGCTATAAACACAGTTCATACTAAATATTCTTGCACTCTTTAACAGGTCCTTAATACATCCATTAGAGTTACTTAATATAGTTGTTCCAGCTTTGATTTAATTATTTACTATTCTTGTTGATCATTTCTATTCATGACTTTCTAAATTATATTCCTCAACATGTTTTTTAATTTTTTTCTTTAAAAAAAAAAAAAAAAAAATATATATATATATATATATATATATAGTGTGTTGTACCTATAGGTTAAACTGTAGTTAATTTAACAATAACATGTTAATCTGAAATGTACCTTTTATAATGTTTTAATTCGATCTTACTGTTGTGTGTACATGCACCTACATAATACAATTTCTATGCATCTGCAGTTAGTAAAAGTAAACAGTCCAAAAGCACCAATATATTTTTCAGCACATACGCATATGAATCATGTAGTGAAATGTTCTATTAATATTCTTTTGCTCTAATGGGTTACCTCTAAAACAGACGAGGTCAATCTTTGGGCTTACACTATAACAAGTCTAAATTACCTATAATAACTCGTATCAGAATATTATTCAAATGTGCTGAGCAATGGGAGTACCTAAAAGTTATTATGTAAAACAAATTCTTTTCTATTTAAAAATAATTAAACTTTTATGGATGATGATAGCTACCAACTTTAAAATAGCAACAAGTGTTCTGAAAATGATAGCGCAACTGAAATTTTTGAAACCATCAAGCAAAAGCACTCAGAAACTTATCTATGTGAGACTTAAAATTCTCAGAAATTGAACAGAATTCAGAGCGAAATAGTCAAGGATAGAACAAAATCAGACATCCAAATATTACCAATTGAAAAAAATTCCTCAAAGAAATGCAATAAAAAATTTCAGGAAAAAACACTATCTGAAAAAAGTATATTTTTTATGTTTCTGTCTTAAGTCCATTGCTACTTTTTATTGATGATGATGATGCAATGCCACCACATAAAAAAATTGTAATGGAAGTCAAAATGCATTTACAAATACAAAACAATAACTGCAAAATTTCACTAGGCAATTGCTAATATTGCATAAATTATTTCAGATGGATATATTTTTTGATATAATTTATGTTCATAATCTTTAGGTCATAAAACTTTGGAATTTGTGGTCATAAAGCTGGGATCCATATTGTTTTTTTATTTTTATTTATCCAAAGAAAACATATATTATCTAAATTAGGAAATAGATCTGGTTTGACAAAATGTTAAGAAAGAGATGTTAAGAAATGTTAAGACTAAGATAAAAAATTTATTTTAGCATCTGAAATAAACTTGTAAATAACTGTAGAACATATTACGCTCTAAGTGAAACACCATAACTGATGAACAACTATTTATGACAAAAGCTAGATGATTTTGGCAGTTTGTAGCAAATAAACTTGATAAATTTAACATCAAATTTTTTTTAGTTGTCAAAATTCAAAATGAATTTTGAATTTAAAAAATTCAAAATTCTTTTTGAATGGTTTTCATTATTTACAATAAGATTATAATTGACTGACAGATGAGACATAAGAATATATAGTTATGAACCTTATGAAGCTATTTCTTTGAAAAAAAGGAAGGCCTGTAGTTACTGATGCTTATTTCTCCCCTCTGGTTTCCATTTAAAAAAATTATTAACCAAAAATACTGCAATTGTAGGAATTATGAATAGTAACAGAAAAGAATTAGCCATCATTAATATTTGTTATCATTATTATTGTTATTATTATCATTATCATTTATTATCATCATATTATTATTTATTTATCATATTTATTATCATATTATTATTTATTATATTATCATTTATTATCATTAATATTTGTTTTAAAAGCAAAAATGAGTGGTTCTTATTCTAAAATTATGAAACATAATGATTCTTTAACAGTAAGTTAAAGGAAAAGTAGAAAAAATGTTATAATTCTAGGTATCTTACCAACTTCTGTGAAAATATTGGGGGGGGGGGGAAGAAAGCTGATTGCAAAGTTTTATACTTCAATAAAATATAGCATGGTTGATTAATGACAAGGAAATATTCCATCTAAACAATTTCCATATCACCATTAGAAGTTTTCTATAACATATCAATATGTTATAGAAATATAAATGTGCATATTCCTTTTAGCAAAATTACATACTCAAATTTTTTTGAAGAAAGTTTATTTTCTAAATGATTGAAACTTTATAACAGATAGGAAAAAAAAGATGTTCCATCAATATCAATGAAATCATAGCAGGGAACTGGTGGAAAATAATGTCAAATATAAAAAGGGCAAAAGCAATTGAATCCAAAGAACCATGTGTGACAAATGAACTGAAATTCATGTCATTAGTTGTATAAATTATTACCTATATTAATTTTACTTCCTTCTCTAATAGTTGAATAAAGTTTAATTTACATTTAATTAGAAATAAGAACAACACTTGTTTTGTCAATAATTATATTGGGTTTACTGCTATTAACAAAAGGTACAATAGTTTCTTATGAATTTTTATCAGTAATTGCCTTTATGTCTTCTGCTTTATACCATCAACAGATACTGCTGTATTACCTTTGTTCAGATGTATTCCATCTATAAAAAAAAATTTCCTTCAGCAACTAAGGATGGGTAAATTGAAAAAAATCCCCAGCCCCCATTTATCAAAAGCCTTGCAGAGTCCTTCATATCCTTGAGTTAATCCATTTATGATGTTTCTCTATATTTAGAACTATAATCTATTCTTTAATTAAAATAATTAGCTGTATATACATTTAAGTGAACTGGCAAGTGTGCTACACTGTCTATATTAGGGTTATGTACTGCAAAAATTTTTCAAAAATTTACCAAACAATTTTTCTATTATACTGTAAAAAAATAATCAAAACAAATTAATTAAAAATACAAATTATTTCAATATACAAATAAAAATAATGTTAAAACAAAGTTCAGATATTGTACTTAAATGAGATTTGCCTACATTGATCCAAACTGATGATTTTTCTTCATATATCACTTGCATCACAGGATCACAATTAATATGATTAACAGTTAAATCTTCCATGTGATCAGGCATAATAAAGGCAGATAATGGGATGAGAATGAGACGTAAATGAGACTGCTGTCTATCTAGAACTTGGGCCCACACACTAAAGAATTAACCAAAATTACCATTGTACAATCAAACAAAATTCTTTCTTAATAAAAATAATGCAAAATTTTATATTTAATTTCACAAAGCTGAAGTTAAAAAACCTCTAAATTTCAGCTTTCCATATTACACTAACATCATGTGAAATTAATATTTGCACAGTCTTTTTGAAACAACTTTAAGGTGCTCTCATCCAAAAATACATAATCTTCAATTACTGCTGCATAACACTGCAAATATAAACAGGTAAAACTGATAGGGACAGAGAATATAGTTCTCTATGTTCTGCAATTGAATAAATTCACTTAAAATTTTAGAAAAACTATATACATTAAACCCCTTTAAGCTATATATTATGGAACTTACTTCAGTCCCTTTCTCAGTAGCAAATTATTAGATTAAAATATTAAATTAAAACATTATTAGATTAAAACAAAAAAAATTAAATTAAAGATAGTTTTAAGAAAATAATAGCATATAAAATAGCATATTATATTTCTCATAACAGAAGAAAACAAATGATAATTAAAAATAATAACAGCTAAACTTAATTTTTAATTCACTCTCTGAAGATTTCTAAAGGCTGGTTGGTTGGATGTGTTAGGGTTAAATAGTGCATGGACCACGTTGGTCATAATGTGCTAGTTCAAAGGTGTTTACTTTGAATTTGTTGTTCTTTTTAGTCTGATTCATACTTCATTGGGTTAGTCTGTTGCTTGTGTTTACTTCCTTAGAGGAGGTGGTTAAATTAATATCTTTAAGGAAGGTGAAAACATCTGTGAAATCATCGCTATCATTCAAGAGATCTGTTAGGGTAATGGTGTGATGTGTCATATAAACATCTTTGAAGGCTTGTTTGCGTTCATTTGCATATTTTGGACAGTCTATTAATATATGTTTTACTGTCTGGTATCCTCTGCTCGCAATAAGAAAGAAAGCGTAAGATAGGTATGCCCGATTCTTAGTCTGGCCAATATCGTTACTTCTTTTCTTGACTTTCGTGTACTAGAAACCCAGTTTTCCATTTTCCCTTTATTTGGTACAGTTTGTTTTCAGTTTGCAGATTCCAAGTTTCTTGCCATTGTATCTGGCAAGTATGCTGTATCACAAGCTTGTAATTAAGGACTGAGATCTCGTCTGCAGTATGGTTTCTTTTGCTGATTTGTCTGCTGCTTCATTTCCAGCAATCCCTGTATGTCCTGATATCCAACAGAAATGTATCTCTTGTGTTTGGATGTACCTCTGCTCAGCACTGCTTGTAATGAACTCAAGGGATCTGTGTATATATTACAGTTCTTCTGTAGGGCATAACTTATGAGTTAAGGCTATTTTTTGTGCATACAATTCTGCCATGTATACACTGCACTCTTTCAGTAGATGTTGCGTTAATGTAATATCTGGGAAAACAGTTGCTGCTCCCACTAACATGTTTTTCTTTGAGCCATCTGCGGTATATTGGCATATAGTCAAAAAATTGAAGTCTGACAATCTATTAATATATGTCTTACTATATGTTGAATGTGTTCAACATGTTAATATATGTTTTACTATATGTTTAATGAATTCAACAGGTACAGTGCATGTACCTGTTGAAAGATGGTTGCAGGTATTGCATTTTTATTACATTTCTGAAGAGAAATCACATATTGGGACATGCGAATCCCACGATGGAGGGGTGTGAACTGGCAAGTGTGCTACACTGTCTATATTAGGGTTATGTACTGCAAAAAATTCTTGCATTCTGATTCCCAGGGGTCGATTTGCTTGTTAATGATTCTGATACATATTTCTGAATGTGGATCAAAGAGCATCTCCCAAGCAGGGTGTCCAGGCATAGATTTTATTTTAAATGCATAATCCAATGTTGTCGCCTAACTGTTAGGGGTAGTTTGTTGGATTCAGCATAGAGACTATATATAGGAGAGGTGCAATAGGCACCAGTGGCTATATGCAGTGCATTATGATAAACTGGGTCCAGTCATTTCAGAGCTGTTTTCTGTGCTGAATCGTACACTGGGGCTCCATAGTCCAACTTTGATCTAATTAATGCTTTGTAAAGATTTAATAAGATATATCTGTCTGCTCCCCATGCTGTTGATGAAAGGATTTTAAGTGTGTTAAGATGTTTATTACAACTTTTTCGCAGTTGCCAGATATGTTCCATGAATGTGTTTCTTATCTAAGATTAGCCTAAAAAATTCTACATTGTTATATTCTGGCCTTCTAGTTTTAATTCAGGGTCAGAATGGAAATTTCTTTCACAGCAGAAATGTACATATTGTTTTTTGTGTTGACAGTCTGAATCCATTATCTAGTGCCCACTTATATTGTTGATTGCACATTGCAACTGCCTCTTGATTGTTCTCATGTTCTGGGACTGACTAGAGATACTAAAATCATCGACATAAAGTGCTTGTGACACTGAAGGAGGGAGTTGGTTTTTGATTGAATTAATCTTTATGGCAAACAAAGTGGCACTTAAGACTGGGCCCTGTGGGATGCTTTCTTCTTGTTGGTAGATTTGGGAGAAAGAAGTTTGCATTTTGAGTTGGAAGATTCTGTTCATAAGGAAATTCAGAATAAACACAGGAAGACTGCCTCTGAGTCAAGCATGGTGTCTCGTAAGATCCCATATCTCCGTGTGGTATATGCTTTTTCAATGTCAAAAAAGTACAGTAACCATATGTTGTGATCTTACAAATGCATTTCTGATGTTGGCTTCTATCTTAACCAGGTGGTAGTAGTAGTAGTGGCATGTGATGCAAGAAAGCAAATGTATGAGCTTATGCAGCATCAGCCAAAAAAAAAAAAAAAAAAAAATCACACCATTCCCTCCAAATGCCTGTCCAGTTCCTCCTTAAATTTATTCCACCTATCAAGTTCCACAACGACAGATGGAAGTTTGTTCCAGCAATTAACCAGCCGCTGGCTAAAGGCAAATTTCCACACATCTATTCTACATCTGTCCTTTCGTAATTTGAATTTATGTCCCCTTAGGTTCGTAATCTGAACAAGTGGAAGGATTCCATCAGAATTCAGCGTGCTCAACCCATTCAAGGCCTTATACACCTCAATCAGATCACCATGCAGGTGCCTAGTCTCCAGCCACTGCAATTTGCAGAACTTAAGCCTCTCTTGATAAGAGGATCCCTTCATTCCCCTCACCAATCTTGTTGCCCTTCTCTGTACATGCTCAAGTAAATCTACGTCCTTCCTAAAATGAGGCCTCCAGACCTGTACGCAGTACTCAAGGCGTGGCCTGACCATTGCCTTATACAGAGGGATAATCACCTCCTTTTCCCTGCTAGCAAAATTCCTATACATCATTGACAAAACCCCATGACCTGCCCTGGCAGCCTGTCTGCATTGCTCAGAAAACTTCATATCTGCCTGCACAATTACTCCCAGGTCTTTTTCATTTACTACTACCTTAAGTGTAGTACCACACAGTTGGTACGTTTCTCTGGGGTTACTTCTACCCATATGCAGTACTTTGCATTTGTCAAGGTTAAACTTCAGTTGCCACTTCTTAGCCCATCTGCCCAAATTATCTAGATCCTGTTGCAATAGCACACTGCCATTACTGTCATTAACAACCCTGCCAACCTTTGTATCATCTGCAAACTTCGACATTAAGCCTGATATACTTTCATCAATATCATTGATAAATATACAAAACAACAGTGGACCTAACACCGAACGCTGTGGGACTCCACTAATAACATTAGTCCAAGAAGAGCAGCACCCATTGATCACCACCCTCTGTCTTCTCACACTTAACCATCCTTTTTATCCATTGTAGCAACTTACCCTTAATACCATTCTGCTCCAATTTGTACAATAGTCTTCCATGCGCAACAGTGTCAAAAGCTTTCCTGAAATCCAAATATATGATATCAAAATTATTTTTTGCATCCAGTTCCTTTGTAACCACATCATAATATCCTATCAAATTTGTCAGTCAAGACTTTCCCTTAACAAACCCATGCTGTGTCTGAATTATTGCTGCAGTCCTGTCTAGATGATCCTGCAATGCATCTTTAACCAGCGACTCCATTATTTTACCTGGAACAGAAGTTAAACTAACTGGTCTGTAATTACTCGTGTCACCCTTCGATCCCCCCTTGTGAATTGGGGATACATTTGCACATCTCCAGTCCGTGGGAACCTCCCCTGAGTCCAAGGATGCTCTCATAATTATGGCTAAGGGTTTGCTTAGTTGCTTTGCTGCCTCCTTTAATATAACTGGATAGATCCCATCCACCCCAGGTGTTTTCTTACGTTTAACTTCAACAGTTTCTCTTCCACTTTGCTCTCAGTTATTACAAAATCATTAAGTATCCTCCTACAATTTGATAACCTTCTGCCATTTTCAAACCTTAATAATTCCTCACGTGTGAATGTAGATGCAAAATACTCATTCAGTTTGTTTGCTATCTGAGCAGGATCATCAACAGTCGAACCATCGATGTCAAGTGGACCAATCAGATTCATCCCCTTCCTTTTAGAGTTTATATAAGTAAAGAGGTTCTTGCTGTTTTTCTTAGCATCTTTTGCCAAGGAGTTCTCGTAACCTGCCTTCGCCTGCCGAACCTCCTTTGTGACCTGATTACAGATTAACTTATATCTGGCCATACGCTTCTGAGTAGCTTGATAATTTATATGCATCCCATGCATTTTTCTTCTCTGTTACGAGTCTCATTAGTTCATTTGACAACCATTTAGGCCTAAACCTTGAACAATATTTCTTAATAGGTATGAAACGTTTAGTAGCTTCCATGATTAATTCCTTAAATGCTTCCCACTTAGAATTTACTGTTGGTAACATCGTCAGTTGATCCCACTGTACAGAATTTAAAAACTGTCGGAGACCACTGTACTCACCTTTACGGAAGCAAAAACCCTTTCCTTTACCCCTGATATTAATTAAATCTTTAAGTAAATCCCACATCAATACACTGTGATCACTGCCACCTAGTGGTTCTTTTACCTGCAAATTCCTAATACATGAATGATCACTGCTGATAACCAGATCAAGGGTATTACTTTCTCTGGTTGCCTCTCGAACATGCTGCTGTAGAAAACAATCATCCAATAAATCCACAAAAGTCTGACTAGTGTGTGAGTGACCAACCCACAAGTTCCAGTCAATATCTGGGAAGTTAAAATCCCCCATTATAAGACATTTCGATTTACTAGCCCACTCTATTTCTCTGTACAACTGTTCATTGTACTCATTCAAGTCATTAGGCCTATAACCACTCCTACTCTTATTTTTGTTTTCGCAGTGCTTATGTCACACCAAACTGACTCAACAGTGCACTGTTCATCTATATCAACTGGATGCACTTCTTTTGATTTTATGTTTTTCTTTATTAAAAGCATAACACCTCCTCCCTTCCTATCCTGTCTATCCTTTCTGTACATATTGTACTCCCCAAATTCCAGTTCGGTATTCCTTATATCTGTGGGACACCACGTCTGCGATATCCCAACAATATCCGCCTTTGATGTCTTGACCAACACTTCAAATTCATCAAATTTATTTATTATACTTCTAGCATTGGTATACATGCAAGTATACATGTATCTATTCTTATTCTTAGTTACTCTAACACATCCCATATACCCACCTGTTTCACGATGACTGCCATCCGTCCCTGAAACTCCCAACACCCCTCGCTCCAGGTCGCAACAAGCTATCGCCCCAAGCTATCCCCCCAAGCTATCAGTTTTCCGACCCACCCAACACTGCCTCAATAGCATCAGAAAATATTCTTGCACCCTTTCTATTTAAGTGTATACCATCCCTGTAGAAGCAGTCTCCTGTTCACAAGTACAGTCCAGGCTGAAAAAAATTCTATCCCTTGAGCCTTGCACAATCTTTCCAGGGCCGAATCGATTGACAAAGCTCTCATCCTATACTCCCTCCTATCGTGTCTGGGCAGAATTGCAGACACTTTCAAATTCAACCCTAATTCACGGCTTTTTTTTCATCAGTGACATGTACTTGTTAAGTAATTCTGCCGGTCTCCTAGTCTTAATATCATTAGTGCCAACGTGTACAACTATATCACCTTTTGTGCCCCTAAAAGATGATATCTGCTCTACAACATCATCAACCTTTGCCCCTGGCAGACATACCCTGCTCCTGTTCCACCTATCCTTTTTACAAGGCATGTTTCCCGTTTCCCTGACAATAGAGTCACCAACAACTACTAGTTCCTGTGGGACCAGCGCATTCTGCCTTGGGGGTTGCCGCTGTGTTGCGTGATGACCAAGTGCAAGCTTTGGCATTGATGTGGTCAGCTAAGAGCCTGATGGGCCCCTCAATTTAGATCTTTCGAGGGCATCCACCCTGTCCTTCAAACTCTCATATAGGCCCATAATAACGCTGAGTTGTTGCCTGATTTCCTTACATCGTGCACACACAAAGACATCCCCCATGTCAATATCATGTTCTGTTCCAAATTGTTCGGCAAACATTTCACAAGCTGAACATTTTTTTAGGCTGTGATGCGTTGGAGAATTGCCCCCCCCTCTCAGTTCTCCCCCGAGTCACAGCACTCCTGCCACTTTGTGCCAGTTGCTTTGCTGCTCTAGTTTGGGGCATGATACTTTAAATTAATAAGATCAATAAATTAAATTAATTAAATGTCAGTACTACGCTATCTAATAGAAACAGTGAAGCGTATTACTGTTTCTATAATTATACGTTAGAGCTACCTAGCTACCTCAATTAAAAATTTGAATTCCCTATCACTATATAGAGGCTTAGAGGGGAACAGGTATCCTATGTGTTATCAGACACTCAGCCTAAAACACTGATGGATCCAATATCTCTCTATTACAGAAGATTTAGGAGAAGTCCGGTTGGCCTGCCTTCCTAAAATCCACTCATGCACACCTTCTCGATGGTAAGCCCTGTTACGTCACTTAGGTGGCAACGAACGTGTAGAGTGGTTCTCTTCAAGACGCCTGGTCAGCATGAAGAGGAAAAGACCAAACCCTCCAGCAATGAGAGCACAACAATACAAATGGGCCTCAGTCCCCAGCAGCTTTCACTCTCCCTCTTACAGCAGCGAGAGGATCAGAGTGGAAGCAGAGGGTACTAAGAATCTCTGGGTACGACCAGGCTGCCATGCACGGAAATTGAACTTGGCCTGTTATAACGTACGATCACTCATCGGTGAAGACAGGATATTAGAGCTGGAAAAGGAATTAGAAAATGTGAACTGGAATATCATCGGTTTGGCTGAAACAAGAAGAAGAAATGAATCACTTATAAGTTTATCAAGTGGAAATCTGCTGTACACCAATGGAAACAGTGAAAGGAGTGAAGGTGTAGTTCGGTTTCTGGTCCATAAAGATTTTAAAAACAACATTTTGGAATTCAAAAGTACATCACCAAGGGTGTGAAGACTAATACTCAAGATTTCTAAGAGGTACAAGCTAAAGATTATAATGATTTAAGCACCAACATGGAACCATGATGATGAAGAGGTTGAAGAAATGTACACTGAAATTGAGTCTTCTAGATGAGCAGAAAACCCACTACACTATTATTATGGGGGAATTCAATGCTAAGGTTGGAAAAAGGCAAAACAGCGCAGAAAGAGGACTATAGGAAATTTTGGAATTGGTGAAAGAAATAAAAGAGGTGAAAGACTTGTGGAATTTGCAGAATCTCCAGGAATGTCAGTAATGAACCTTTTTTCAAGAAAAGGGTGAACAGAAAGTGGACATGGAAGAGTCCAAATGGATTAACAACTAATGAAATCGACTTCATCCTCACTAACAGAAGATATATTGTGAATGACGTTACTGTCCTGAATAAGGTAAATGTTGGAAGTGATCACAGAATGGTAAGATGTACACTTGATATAGATGTAGGAAAGGAAAGGAAAAAACTGACTCGAGTAAATAATACAAAGGTCTTTGAAATAACAGAGGAGGAGAAAAAGCAGTATGTACTGGAACTTAAGAACACGTTTGAGCTTCTGCAGACTGCTCAGGACCAAGATATCGACGAGGAATATTACAACTTTCTGAAAGTGATAAAGCCCAAGAAACCTATAGGGAAACAGAAATCCAAAGAAGAAAAAATTAGTCAAGAAACACTTGTCATCATGAACCAAACACGACAAATGAAGAGCAAGAAAAACACTGACAGGGAGAAAATCGAGTATACTGAGTTATGCAAAGCCATTAGAAAGAGACTCAGAGAGGACATAAGTAGAACAAGCATTAAGGGAAAACAAAGGATTTAAATCAGCAGCCATGAGCAGTAATACAGAAAGACAAATGATACTGAAACTGAAGAATAGCGATGGTGTACTTATAAACAGCAGAGAAGGTATAATTCAAATAGCAAAAGACTACTATAGAGAATTATACAAGGAGTGAGGGAATGATACCAGCAGTGGGGAAGATGGATTGCAAAGTAGCAACACATACGACATACCCGATATTCTTCCTGATGAGGTAGAACATGCATTGAAGAAAATGAAGAATCAGAAAGCCCTGGGGGAAGATGAAGTTACTGTAGAGTTGTTAAAATTGGGAGGAAGAGACGTAACACAAAAACTGGCAAGGCTCTTCACAAAGTGCATTAGAAAAGGTGTTATGCCTAAGCAGTGGAATAATGCAATCATAGTTTTGCTGCATAAGAAAGGAGATAAATCAGAAATTGGAAATTATAGACCAATTAGCTTGTTATCCCATATCTACAAGTTGTTCACAAGGGTCATTACTAACAGATTAGAAAGAATACTTGATGAGAATCAACCGAAAGAGCAAGCTGGCTTTAGGACAGAATTCTCAACTATGGATCACCTTCACGTAATATCACAGCTAATGGAGAAAGCAAATGAATATAAAACACCATTATGCCTGGCATTTGTGGATTATGAAAAGGCATCTGACTCCACACAGCATAAGGCAATGTTTCAGGCACTGGAAAGACAAGGCATAGATACTCCATATATTATGATTTTGAAGAAAATATATGAGAGTGCTACATCCTTTATTAGACTAGACAAAGACAGTAGCAAATTTAAAATCGAGAAAGGAGTTCGACAAGGAGACACAATATCTCCGAAGCTGTTTACTGCTGCCCTTGAGGAAGCTTTCAGAAGATTAGACTGGTCGCAGAAAGGAGTCAATGTGAACGGAGAGTACCTAAACCATTTACGATTTGCAGATGACATTGTGGTCATAAGCCACGATCCCAAAGAATTAGAGGAAAATCTTAATCAGTTATGCACAGTTAGTAAGGATTTTGGACTAAAGATGAATATGGCTAAAACAAAAGTAATGATGAACAAGTATGCCACGGAAAGGGAAATAATGATTGAAGGAGCAGTAATTGAAAAGGTGGAGTCATATACTTATCTGGGATAAGTTATTAGCTGTAATAATGATAAATGGCTGGAAGTCAAGAGAAGAATAAATTTTGGATGGATAGCATTCAGGAAATATAGTCACATACTGAAGAGCAATATCCCAGTTTGTCTGAAACATAAAATAATGAATCAATGTATACTCCCCACCATGACTTATGGAAGTGAAACTTGGGCACTCACCAAAAGAATGGAAGAGAAGCTAAGAACTACACAGCGAAGAATGGAAAGAATTATATTGGGAATCAGACTGTTAGATAAGAAGAGAAACACATGGATTAGGCAGCAAACTCAAGTAAAGGACATTCTTATCAAAACTAAAGAACTAAAATGGTCTTGGGCAGGACACATAGCTCGAAGACATGATGACAGATGGACTAAGAAAATAACAGAATGGTACCCAAGAGGAGCTAGAAGAAAACCTGGAAGACAAAGGCGGAGATGGATAGATGAAATTCATGAGTTTTTGAGTAGTAAATGGATGGCCAGTGCTCAAAACAGAAGGAACTGGAAAGTTGCTGGAGAGGCCTTCATCCTGCAGTGGATTAAAAATAGCTGATGATGATGATCACTATATACAAAAACAATGCCTGCAATATTCGAACAAAATAACGGTTTTATAAAGTATTACGTATATCTACAAAAACTGTTTATATAAATTAAAATAAAAATAACCAGCGTAATTATAAATATAAGACTACGTATTAAGTACAATATAAAATAACAATTATGTAAATAAAAAGCAAACACTTATCGTTTTTTTCGGAGCCTGTAACTCGCAGCTGTATTTTCTAAAGAGAGTCAGCGCCCTCTCTGTCTAGTGTAGACCTGTAATGTCTAAAACCATATTGCGTGTCTGTATGTTATTTTCTTCTAAATACCATATCAATCTCTTATCATTTTTTCTAGTAATTTTCCTAAACAACTGGTGAGAGCTGTTGGTTGATAGTTGCATGGATTTGTTAGGTCATTGTCAGGCTTAGGGAAAGCTAATACTATTGCATGCACCATGTGTTTGGAAATATATTTTCTTGGAATATTTTGTTATACAGTTTCAATAGATTTTCTAATTCAGTCTTGTTAATGTGCTTGATCATATTGTAATGTATATCGTCTGGTCCTACTGCACTCGGTTTGGCTAGGGAGAAAAGTCTATGCAGTTCATTTATCATAAATGGTTGATTGTTGGACTCATTTCCCTTTGATTTAAAATTAATCTTATTTTTTTTTTTCTGCTTTTTCTTTTTGTGTCAGAAATTCCGGAGGGTATGAGGCTTTTGCTGATAGTTTTGCAAAGGTTTCATCCAATGTATTTGCTATAGCGGTAGGGTCAGTCAACTAATACCATTGCAGACTAGTACAGGCAATGGCCTATTTCTATATTTACCTGTCATTTTTCTTATTTTATTCCAGACTATATGAGCATATGATGACTTGTTTATTGTAGATGTGAATTGGATCCATGCTGTTCTTCGACTCGGTTTCCTAGTGAATTGTTCTATAGCTTGCATTCTTTTGTACTGAATCAGATTCTCTGTAGTTGGGTATCTATGGAATCAATTCCACACTATTTTACTGTTTTCTTGTTTCAGTACAATCAGTGTTCCACCATGTCATTGGACGGTTTGGGAAACGTGATTAAGTCTTTACAATTGTGAGCTTGCCTGCATTCTGTATGATTTTCTGTGGCATGTGCTGGCACAACATCTAATGTTTCATTCTCAATGTTGAAAACTGCTTTTCTACTAAACTCTTCCCAGTTAGCTTTATATATTTTCCAGTGGGGAGTCCTGCTGGTATGATATGGATAGTCACCCACCAGTGTAGAAATTACTAGGCAATGATCACTACCAAGAATGTCCTCAAATACTTCCCAATTAAATTTTGTGTAATGCGTCGGCGTACATATGGTGAGATCTATTGCTGTAGCAATCCGAGTTGGAAAGTGGAATTAAGTTTGGTTGTCCCTGTTGAGAAGCAAGAGGTTGTGGTTATCCAGTAGTTGTTCAATGATGCGTCCTCTTCTACTGTAGTCTAAACATCCCCACGGGGGATTGTGACAATTCATATCTCCCATCAAACAGAGGGGGGGGTAGGTTGTAATAATGCATCTAAGTCTGCATAAGAGACATCTCCTGGTGGAATTTATACTGAACATATGATTAATAGGGATCCTACTGCTGTACGAACTGCTATCACCTCTAATCGGTTTTACATGCACTTTTTGTGTTAGTATTCTGTCATTTACTAATGTAGCAAACTCCTCCATGGGTTATATCTTCAGTTATTCAGTCTCTTCTGTGCATTGAATAGTTCCTGATATTGAGGGTATCTTGTTGTTTAAGGTACGTTTCCTGGAGACAGATACCAATTGGTGTGTACTGTGTCAGTGCCACTGAATAATTTTATCCATTATTTATATATGCTCAGCCCCTCGAGCTGTTTTCGTTGGGTGGTAGTTTTTGTTTTACTGCCCATAAACTCTCTCTTTTGGGAAAGACCAGTTTTTCAGTATCCATACCTTCTTCTTCGGCATGGATTTCCAATACTTCTTCACTTTTCTGTTTTCTCAAATTCCATAAATTCAGAGGTAGGTTCACGATTACGTGGTCCTTCATTACTCTTACACTGTTGCAAAGTTGGAGGATCTGAGGAGATTGAGATCGGTGTATTTTCTGTTTTCTCATGTTTATCTTGTTGTTTTGCTTGGAGTAAGTGTTTAACTTGTGGTGAAAAAGATTCATTTGAAGGAACTGAGATTTCAGTTTGACATTCAACTAATTTAAATCTAGTCACTACTTGTGCATACGTTGGTCTTCTGGTTATAGCTGGTGGAGAATTTTTATTTCTTCTTGGTATGTAATATTGTGGTATGTTTGGTATTTCTTTTTCTTTTTTCCATCTTTCACATGTTCTGGAATAGGCAGGATGTTCTCCTTTACAGTTTGGACACTTTGGGGTTGTAGCTGGGCAGTCTCCGATCTGATGTTCTTTGGGTCCACATTTGGCACATATCAGTGTATTTCTATATGTAGTCTGTGAGTGTCTGTATTTTTGACATTTGAAACAGCGCAAGGGATTTGGGATATATGCTTTTACTTGGCAGTTCAAATATCCTGTTTTTACAGTTGGTGGGATTTTTGGTGTGTTATATGTGAGCATTAAGATTTTGGCAAGTATTATATTTCCATCTCTCCGAATAGAAATTCGTCTTACATTCATCACCCCTTGATTTTGGAGTTCATTGCTGATTTCCTCTTCAGTAATATGCAAGAGATCCCACTCTGAGATTACTCCCCTCGAAGAGTTTAAGGTGTTATGGGAGGGGGGCCTACCACTAATGATATACCTCCAAAGATCGATACATTCAGTAACTTTTCTGAATGTCTGAAAACCGCCTCTAATCTACTGGATGTTTCAACTAACAAATCCCCATATCGGAGTCGCCCGACCGTTTTTTGTGTTCCGGCTAGTCTTTCCAAGACATTTTGGATAAAAAAAATGGGGATTTCTTTCCTAATGTCTCTTCTCCAGTGGAGTGATGATTAGGAATAAGGGTGTTGAACTGTCTGTCCTTTGTCTTTTGGCAGTATTTTCAGGTTCTTCAGCAGTTTCATTTAGTGGGATCTTCTCTGATGTCCCTTGGGAAGTAGTGACTTTACTACTCATGTTTTGCTCTTTTTTAGCCCTGGGTGTATAACTTCTAACTCCCAGGTTTCTGCCCCCTTTTCATCAAACTCATCCCATGCTGAAACACAAATACGTTAAAAGCTGTCCTGAAATTCAAATATATGATATCAAAATTATTTTTTGCATCCAGTTCCTTTGTAACCACATCATAATATCCCATCAAATTTGATAAAAGGAAGGGGATGAATCTGATTGGTCCACTTGACATCGATGGTTCAACTGCTGATGATCCTGCTCAGATAGCAAACAAACTGAATGAGTATTTTGCATCTACATTCACACGTGAGGAATTATTAAGGTTTGAAAATGGCAGAAGGTTATCAAATTGTAGCAGGATACTTAATGATTTTGTAATAACTGAGAGCAAAGTGAAAGAGAAACTGTTGAAGTTAAACGTAAGAAAAGCACCTAGGGTGGATGGGATCTATCCAATTATATTAAAGGAGGCAGCAAAGCAACTAAGCAAACCCTTAGCCATAATTATGAGAGCATCCTTGAACTCAGGGGAAGATCCCACAGACTGGAGATGTGCAAATGTATCCCCAATTCACAAAGGGGGATCGAAGGGTGACACGAGTAATTACAGACCAGTTAATTTAACTTCTGTTCCGGGTAAAATAATGGAGTTGCTGGTTAAAGATGCATTGCAGGATCATCTAGACAAGACTGCAGCAATAATTCAGATACAGCATGGGTTTAAGGGAAAGTCTAGTCTGACAAATTTGATTGGATATTATGATGTGGTTACAAAGGAACAGGATGCAAAAAATTATTTTGATATATATTTGGATTTCAGGAAAGCTTTTGAAACTGTTGCGCATGGAAGACTATTGTACAAATTGGAGCAGAATGGTATTAAGGGTAAGTTGCTACAATGGATAAAAGGATGGTTAAGTACAAGAAGACAGAGGGTGGTAATCAATGGGTGCTGCTCTTCTTGGACTAATGTTATTGACTAGTTAATGACTAGTGGAGTCCCACAGGGTTCGGTGTTGGGTCCACTGTTGTTTTGTGTATTTATCAATGATATTGATGAAGGTATATCAGGCTTAATGTCGAAGTTTGCAGATGACACAAAGGTTGGCAGGGTTGTTAATGACAGTAATGGCAGTGTGCTACTGCAACAGGATCTAGATAATTTGGGCAGATGGGCTAAGAAGTGGCAACTGAAGTTTAACCTTGACAAATGCAAAGTACTGCATATGGGTAGAAGTAACCCCAGAGAAATGTACCAACTGTGTGGTACTACACTTAAGGTGGTAGAAAATGAAAAAGACCTGGGAGTAATTGTGCAGGCAGATATGAAGTTTTCTGAGCAATGCAGACAGGCTGCCAGGGCAGGTCATGGGGTTTTGTCAATGATGTATAGGAATTTTGCTAGCAAGGAAAATGAGGTGATTATCCCTCTGTATAAAGCAATGGTCAGGCCACGCCTTGAGTACTGCGTACAGGTCTGGAGGCCTCATTTTAGGAAGGATGTAGATTTGCTTTAGCATGTACAGAGAAGGGCAACAAGATTGGTGAGGGGAATGAAGGGATCCTCTTACCAAGAGAGGCTTAAGTTCTGCAAATTGCAGTGGCTGGAGACTAGGCACCTGCACGGTGATCTGATTGAGGTGTATAAGGCCTTGAATGGGTTGAGCACGCTGAATTCTGATGGGATCCTTCCACTTGTCCAGATTACGAACCTAAGGGGGCATAAATTCAAATTAAGAAAGGACAGATGTAGAATAGATGTGCGGAAATTTGCCTTTAGCCAGCGGGTGGTTAATTGCTGGAACAAACTTCCATCTGTCGTTGTGGAACTTGATAGGTGGAATAAATTTAAGGAGGAACTGGACAGGCATTTGGAGGGAATGGTGTGATATTTTTTTTTTTTTTTTTTTTGGCTGATGCTGCATAAGCTCATACATTTGCTTTCTTGCATCACATGCCACTACTACTACTACTACTACGTCGCCTGAAGCATGTCAATTTTTCAGTTTTGTTTCCAATCCACAACACAATTTTTTTTTTTTTATAGCTTTCTTCGATAGTTTTCTTAAAGCACTGGATAACACATTGATGATGTAGCCGAAGAACAGATGTCATATTTGGTGGCAGGTATTCAACAGTGACTGGATATAGGCATCACTTGGAAATGAAGGGTGTAGTTAACAACAAACAGCAAAATTTTTCTATTCTCCCTGGTCACTTTGTAATCTAAACCTCTGATCAATTCTCATAGATTTTTGATGACATCCAAGCCTTTTGGTTTGCTCGATACATAGTCAACCTTCAAACCTTTAAAATATCAGGGTTTCCTGGATTTCCCAATCATTAAGAGAGGAAGCTTCTCTGTACCAGATATGTTTGCTGCTAGGAGAATGGTAATCCATTGTTTTGGCTTTTTTCCACCATTACATTTTTCACTTTTAAACATAAGTATTTTACCCAGTAGCAACTTAAAAAAAACGTTAGTTAATGTATGCAATGCTTTATATTTGAGGCACGTTAACAAATAGTAGTAATTCATGATATAAACAAAAAAAAAAGAGCAAAAAAAGCAATGAATTTTATGTGCAAAATAATAATTTTTTTTTCCTGGACATCTGCCATAATGCCAATCCTTCCTTCAACCAAAGCATGGTAACAAACAATATCCATTACTTCAGCTATAATATATAGTATATGGATAGCCTATGTGATATGCATCAAAGAAATCTGGCAATTTTTATTTCTTTTCGCAGATCTCTCTAAAAGGCTCAAATTAATATTTAATGAAATTCTATCCAACAAGAATAGGAATTTGAGTTATTACACGTCAACAGATGGACACAGAAATCATAACTGCCAGATTTCTATTGGTCTTATTTTAATGAAATTTGGCTATACAATTATTTATTTAATTTTTTAAATTGTATAGCCAAAGGCCACCCAAATATATAAAATTTCATGACTAAATCCATCCAATGGAGTCGTTATTACATTAGAATGGAAAAAAAAATAATAATAATAAATAACTAGGGGTCTTCACTCGCTTCTTTTGATAAAATAAAATAAAATACTTACAGAAGCTTTTGACACTGTGTCTCTTCTTCAGCTATGAATGCATAAATACGTTATATCTATGTAATATTGGTGCAAATACACCATAGACAACTCTTAAAGAAAAACTACGATCGCAGTGTGAAAGGCATCATTTCATCTAGATCTCATATTGTGCTCATCTTTCACAGCGAGTTACCAAGTATTGCACTACCCCCGAATAAGCAATGCTTCACTAACAGAGAAGACTATTCTTATTTTTTCTAGGTGGGTGCCACCACCCTGACGGATCGTTTCAAAGCTAGTTGGCTTTTCATCGGTGGGTACCTTTCACATTACAATCATAGCTTTTCTTTAAGAGTTGTCTATGGTGTATCTATACCGATATTATATAGATATAGAATCTTAAAATATTATGCCTTGTTGCATTTAGTTTATTTAAATAAATACATTACATATTGAAATCAAGAATGGTACGGTGTGGTTGTGTTAGATAAACATAGCGCATGACGACATTTAAAGAGAAGCTTGTTTACCATAGTAAAACAAGCTTCTGTTACGTATTTTTGTATTTGTTACATATTACACACAACCTGCATCCCTCTTCTCCCCATTGGCTGAAAAAATATCATTAGGAGGAAAATTTTAATGTGTAGAAAGATAATTGCTGGATTCTGTTTGCCTGGTTTTAATGGACCTTGGAATGGCTGAACAGATCATTTTATAAGGCCCAAATATAAAAAAAAATCATGAAAATCCAATGAGAGTCAAGTTGTTATACGCAAATAGATTGATGGACAAACATGGTGAAGATATCTTCATCCTTATTAACTTGCCCTTAATGCCATACTACTCCAATTTGTACGGTAATCTTCCATGTGCAACTTGGATGGAACTGCAATCAAAATTATTTTTTGCATCCAGTTCCTTTGTGATCACATTATAGTATCCAATCAAATTTGTCAGACATACTTTCCTTTTAACTAACCCATGCTCTGTCTGAATTATTACTCCATTATTTTCCTCAGAATTTACTTGTTTCACTCTTTGATCCCCTTTTGTGAACTGTAAAATGATTTTGTAATAACTGAGAGCAAAGTGGAGGAAAAATTGTTGAAGATAAACATAATAAAGGCACCTGGGGTGGATGGGATCTATCCAGTTATACTAAAGGTGGCAGTAAAGGAAGTAAGCAAACCCTTAACCATAATTATGAGAGCTTCTTTGGATTCGGAGAGGTCCCCATCAACTGGAGATGTGTAAATGTCCGAATCCAAAGAAGCTCTCATAATTATGGTTAAGGGTTTGCTTACTTCCTTTACTGCCACCTTTAGTATAACTGGATAGATCCCATCCACCCCAGGTGCCTTTATTATGTTTATCTTCAACAATTTTTCCTCCACTTTGCTCTCAGTTATTACAAAATCATTTATCTCCCTGTTAAGAGTTTAATAAGCTTCTGTCCTCCACTTCTCTATAGAATTCCTCATACATGAATGTAGATGCAAAATACTTATTCAGTTTGTTAGCTATCTGAGCAGGATCATCAATAATCGAACCATTGATATCAAGTGGGCCAATTTGATTCATACCCTTTCTTCTAGAGTGTATATAAGGAAAGAAGTCTTTGCTGTTTTTCTTTGCATGCTTTGCCAAAGATTTCTCTTAATTGCCTTCACTTGCCTAAATTCCTTTATGACTTGATTACAGACTAATTTATATCTACCATACACTTCTGTGTTGCCTGGCAATATATATGCATCCCATGCATTTTTCTTCTCTGCCATGAGTCTAGTTCATCTGACATCTGTTTAAGCCAAAACCTCGAACCATGATTAATAGTAAGTATATCATAAAATATCATGTACAATATGTATGCTAATGCAAATAAAAAGTTAAATTTCATCATCATTGAATTATTATTGGAATTTCGAGATCAACAGAAGCAACAGATAAATTTGACAGAACGGCATTTTTAAAAAAGACAAGATTAAAGAGGAGATTTCAAATTACTAAGTCTCTGACAGGGAATATATATTGCTTCATCTATTTCTTTTATCTTTAATGATGCTGAGAAGTATTGGGAACTGGTCCACAAAAAATTTCATAATATTTGAAAATGATGCATTGACAATTAATGAATTTATGCCTACCTCAGCTTTTATAAGAACATCATTTATCAATGGAAATTTGTTCACCACGTAGTAACACGTGGAATAAAATATTTCCTCAATGCACAAAAGAAGAAAATCTGTTGTTTTAGACTATCCATGACCGTAGTACTAGAAATGCCTACAATTAAGCCAGAATCATCCTTCTAGTTTAGTGTGAAATGGTAATTCAATAATGTCTATAGCTATTATTCTATAGCTAATGTCTATAGCTATTAAGCTTGCTTGGTCTGTATAGGACTTGCTTTCACAAGAAGTTTGTGATTCAGAACTTTTTCTTGAAGAATTCATTAATTTGTCTTCTTGAACATCTTCTTTTGGATCATGAACTGGATTTACGCATGAATCAGTGCTATTCACTAATGACTGCTTATTGTACTTTTAAATTTGATAACTTCAAATTAAACTCATGTGGCTTTCATTATTGACTCATTAACTGGAATTAACCTTCCCATTTTCTCATTAAACAGACTGGTAGTACAGCGGTAACATTTGACAAGGTTACCATTTGTCAGTGGCATTTTTCTGTATTTTTGTTGAAATAAAAAAAAATGTTTGCTACTTTGGCAACCAGGAAATATATTTCTGAATAGCAATGCCTGCATAATTGACAACGATTCCCAGGAAGATTATGTTCTATGATTAAAAATGCAAGCAATTGTTCGGCCCATATGATATCATTATGAGTATAAAATGCTACACCTACTTTTGCTGTAGGTGTAGCAATGTACTGTAAGTACATTTTCCTTATTCTTATTTTGTTTGCAAATACAGTCGAACTTCCCTATAAGGAATTCGATAAATCCAGTGAAAAAATTCTTTATAGAGAAATTTCGTTTCTATATAAAGAAAAAAGAAAATATCTTTTTTATTAGAAATTGTTATTTAATTAGAAAATTAAAATGAATCTACATTTATTTTTAATGTACTTTATTTCAAAAACACTTATTTAAATTACGTTTACACAATTTTCGCCGGTAAGTATCACAAATTAAAAAAGATCCGTAATTTTCGTTTGCACAGTACAATTAAAAAAATGTCTGATTCTCAAAGAAAACCTCACATTTGTTCAGAGCATTAAAAACATTATCAGGAACATTTTCACAAAACTGTAGACCCATACGAACCGTTTTAAAAGCGTTAATCTTCACGAGTTGGCTTTTCTACGGGTTGTTCTGATGTGTCTTCAGCGTCATCGTTAATTTGTTTGTGATCATGGTCGCGTCTAACACTAGCAGCAGTTTGATTTCCCGATGATTGTTCAGCAGTATTTTATCTTCATTTGGATGTTCTGTTGTAGTCAGATCTTGATCTACATAAACATAACTATCCAGTGTTATTTCATTTTCAATGTTTCCGGATGATTCTAATAATGTCCAAAAGTTTTTCAGTGAAAGGGGCAGTTCATCTTGTTCATCCAGTTGATGTTCGACTGCTGTATTCAATGCAAATCCCACTTTCGAAAAAAAATTTTGAATAGCGTATTCAGTGATATCGTTTGTCCAAACTGTTGCCGGTTCTGAGATGCGATATCTAAGGTTAATTGTAACTTCCAAGTTTCTATTTTCTGATAATTTCCCAATGATAATGCATTGGGAATCTTCATTATTATTCTCTTTCGATAATGAAATTTAAAATTTTTAATAATGCTTTGGTCCATTGAGTGGAGTTTTGACGTCACGTTTGGTGGTTAAAACAATAACTTCACACTTTTAAGTTTGGCAGAAATACTGGCAGGATGTGCTGGACAGTTGTCAGTTACCAACACGATTTTCCTTTTTTCTTTTGTTATACGCTTGTCTAGTTTTAATATCCAGTCTTCAAAGATATTACATGGATCACTGGTCATCCATGCTTTTTATTAAAAGTGTAGTCAACTTCCAAAGATTTTGTGCCATCTTGGAAAATTAAGACTAAAAGTCTTAGTTGTTCGCTTCCTGTCATATTTGCTCCAACTAGCACAGTGATTCTTTCTTTGCTTTGTTTTCTGCCAAAACATTTATCATCCTTAAAAGCAAGCGTTCTATTCAGTAAACATTTAAAGAATAAACCCATTTCATCAGCATTAAAAACATCCTTAGGTCCATATTCTTCCAAAATCTTCTGTAAGGTATAGTTCCTCCAACTATTGCAATCTTCTTCACTTACATTAACACTTTCTCCACAAATAACCTTTTCCACAATTCGTGGTGCTTCTTAAATTTATCTAGCCACCCAGTGCTCGCATTAAATTCTGTATGTCCCAGGGACTGTGCAAATTTCAGAGCTTGTTGCTTAATTATTGGACCCGATATTGGTATATTCTTTTCACATATCATTTGCACCCATTTTAGAACAGCTTTATCAACATCTTCATATATACACAACTTAATTCGCTTCTTGTCTGCTCCTCCTTCAATTGCATTTAAAATTGATTCTTGATTTTTTAAAATCGTAGATAAGCTGCTTGCAGGTATGCCATATTTCTCTGCAATATCTTTTTTCTTAAAACACTGGTCAATATCATGAAGAATCTTTACTTTATCATTAATACTTAAACACTTTCTCTTCAACATTGTTTCCACAAATGTAAAAATTACTGGACTGCAGCTCTTACGGATACATATGTCAAAAACTTCGATGGTTCGACTGTTGATGATCCTGCTCAGATAGCAAACAAACTGAATGAGTATTTTGCATCTACATTCACACATGAGGAATTATTAAGGTTTGAAAATGGCAGAAGGTTATCAAATTGTAGCAGGATACTTAATGATTCTGTAATAACTGAGAGCAAAGTGGAGGAGAAATTGTTGAAGTTAAACATAAGAAAAGCACCTGGGGTGGATGGGATCTATCCAGTTATATTAAAGGAGGCGGCAAAGCAACTAAGCAAACCCTTAGCTATAATTATGAGAGCATCCATGGACTCAGGGGAGGTTCCCACAGACTGGAGCTGTACAAATGTATCCCCAATTCACAAAGGGGGATCGAAGGGTGACACGAGTAATTACAGACCAGTTAATTTAACTTCTGTTCCGGGTAAAATAATGGAGTCACTGGTTAAAGATGCATTGCAGGATCATCTAGACAAGACTGCAGCAATAATTCAGATGCAGCATGGATTTAAAGGAAAGTCTTGTCTGACAAATTTGATTGGATATTATGATGTGGTTACAAAGGAACTGGATGCAAAAAATAATTTTGATATCATATA
The DNA here is from genome assembly GCF_048544385.1 of Mastigoproctus giganteus. Taxonomy (NCBI): domain Eukaryota; kingdom Metazoa; phylum Arthropoda; class Arachnida; order Uropygi; family Thelyphonidae; genus Mastigoproctus; species Mastigoproctus giganteus. The sequence goes on from NC_143576.1 coordinate 167,691,360, forward strand.
TTTGGATTTCAGGAAAGCTTTTGACACTGTTGCACATGGAAGACTATTGTACAAATTGGAGCAGAATGGTATTAAGGGTAAGTTGCTACAATGGATAAAAGGATGGTTAAGTGGGAGAAGACAGAAGGTGGTAATCAATGGGTGCTGCTCTTTGGGGACTAATGTTATTAGTGGAGTCCCACAGGGTTCGGTGTTAGGTCCACTGTTGTTTTGTATATTTATCAATGATATTGATGAAGGTATATCAGGCTTAATGTCGAAGTTTGCAGATGATACAAAGGTTGGCAGGGTTGTTAATGACAGTAATGGCAGTGTGCTACTGCAACAGGATCTAGATAATTTGGGCAGATGGGCTAAGAAGTGGCAACTGAAGTTTAACCTTGACAAATGCAAAGTACTGCATATGGGTAGAAGTAACCCCAGAGAAACGTACCAACTATGTGGTACTACACTTAAGGAGGTAGAAAATGAAAAAGATCTGGGAGTAATTGTGCAGTCAGATATGAAGTTTTCTGAGCAATGCAGACAGGCTGCCAGGGCAGATCATGGGGTTTTGTCAATGATATATAGGAATTTTGCTAGCAGGGAAAAGGAGGTGATTGTCCCTCTGTATAAAGCAATGGTCAGGCCATGCCTTGTGTACTGTGTACAGGTCTTCAGGCCTCATTTTAGGAAGAATGTAGATTTACTTGAGCATGTACAGAGAAGGGCAACAAGATTGGTGAGGGGAATGAAGGGGATCCTCTTACCATGAGAGGCTTAAGTTCTGCAAATTGCAGTGGCTGGAGACTAGGCACCTGCACGGTGATCTGATTGAGGTGTATAAGGCCTTGAATGGGTTGAGCACGCTGAATTCTGATGGGATCCTTCCACTTGTTCAGATTACAAACCTAAGGGGGCATAAATTCAAATTAAGAAAGGACAGATGTAGAATAGATGTGCAGAAATTTGCCTTTAGCCAGGGGGTGGTTAATTGCTGGAACAAACTTCCATCTGTCATTGTGGAAGTTGATAGGTTGAATAAATTTAAGGAGGAACTGGACAGGCATTTGGAGGGAATGGTGTGTTTTTTTTTTTTTTTTTTTTTGTTTGGCTGATGCTGCATAAGCTCATACACTTGCTTTCTTGCATCACATGCCACTACTACTACTTCACTGTGCTGGCCATATAGTGAATTGTTAGTAGCGCCTACTGAATGACGTTCCCTTGCCAATTCAACAGTATCACATGACTTTTCCTATCAATCACTTTGAAGAAATATATGACTTTCATTCATATATACACAATAGAAAATTTACGGTTAATGTATGCTGTTTGTTACTTTTCAGGAAAAAAAAAAAAAATACAAGAGCATATAGCTTATGTGATTGATGACAAATTGTTCTAAAAGAACGAAATTTAAAAAAAAAAAAAAAAATTTTCATGAAAACCATCTACTAGGAGTCCAGTTAGATGAGAACGGACATATCATGTATTGATTGACACGAAGGTCACATGGTACTGTTGAGGTGAGAAGCGAATGTCACTCAGTAGGCATTACTAAAAACTGACTATAGTAGCATTCTATGTATTGCCGACGCAGCACGCTAAAGGCTTACTGCAGCGAATTTCGTTTTCCTCTGGGCCAACATCAATTTACAAATCTATCCTATTTATTGCAAAGTTTATGACCACTTTTAAGAAAACCCATTTGGTTTTATAACTGTAACAAAAATGAAACACAGACCCTCCTACAGGCATCAAGGGCCACAAGTATTCACTAAAAGGATCATTAATTCCAGATGCTAATGCGTAATTTCGGAGGGAAGGAGGTCGTATATTTGAGCGGCTGTTTAGCAGTAAATGCTTGAAAATCTTCAAAAATGCTTTTACTAATTTTTTTTCAAAATTCGTTAGAGAGAGACTAACACTTCGCTATATGGGGTTAATTTTACATGTAATTTCGTTTCAAGGTGCAATGTTTTGCGAAAAAATTCGTAATATAGAGAAATTCGTTAAATAGAAGTTCGTAATAGAGAAGTTCCACTGTATCTGATTACATCACAAATTCCATCACTTTAAACTCAAAAATCATATCGACATGCAGTACACAAAGCAAGCATGTTACCTATTCCAGATTTTACAAAATAATGAAAATCTTGCATATATGAGGTAATGCAAGATTTTCCTATAAAATGAACAAAAAGTTTGAGCACCAATTCTATATCTTGAAATTGTGTTATCATAGTGAGTATCATGATCAGTAACAGACCTTGGCAGTAATGCACAAACCACCTTTTTTTTCACCCTGAAAAATTTGGTAATGTCAAGTTTGTGCCTTGGATCTTCACTAATGATCATAGAGAGCAGCAAGTTCCTGCAAAAAAGTGTAGGTTTGCATCAACATGCTGCTGCACACCTACACTTTTTTGTTTCAATTATTACCAACGACAAATTGTCAGTGCGTGGTAATGACCAAGAAACAAAGACCGAGTCCTCTGAATGGAATATTCAGCCTTCTCTGAGGCCCAAAAAAGGCAAGGTGATTTTGTCAAAATCTGATGATCATGCTTATTGTACTTTCTGATTCAGAGGACATTGTTCATTATGAATTTGTCTCGCATGGTCAAACAGTCAACCAGAAATACTACAAAACAGTTCTATGGCAATAGGACATACTGTTGAGAAAAAAATGGATTGAAAAAGTGAGCTTTGGGGAACTTGTCAGTTGCATCATGACAATTTCCCTGCACATTTAGCACTTTTAATTCAATAACTTTTGGCAAAGCACTCCATCACTATGCTCCCCCAATCTGCCCCACTCACCAGATTTAGCTTCCTTCCCTACCCCCTGAATTAAAGTCCCTACAGGAATTATGAGAAATTCCAAAAGAAGCCTAAAGAAACTGCAGAGATTTTGAAATATGTATATTAGTCCAATTCTCAAACTTTTTGATCACTCCTCATGCCTTCTTAAATTATACATTGTATTTTTTTGGCATCTTACTGAAAGACATTGTTGATTGTAGTTAAAAAAAAAGATGGAGAAAAACTCTTGTTAAAAAAAAGTGGTGAGATGTTGTTGTTGTTATTTGGTTTTTCGGAGCATTAACAACTAAGGCCATATTGCTCCGGAGATATGCGGTGGTCATTCCCTGACCTCTCGGCATCCTCCGTATTTGGTGGTCACAGGCTCGAACCCTAATCTAATCAAGAAGCATGTGCTATGAACTGCTGCTCCTGCCTACCTGGCTATGGAGGCACCTCAAAATGGTGAGTTGGAGAGGGGATCAAATCAAGCTAAAAAAGACAGGTTTTCCATATTAATCCCAGAGAACTGACAGCTGAGGTTTTTGAATCACATTGCTTGTCTTTCCTTTGCTGCTTTCACATTGCTTTTTTTGAGATCATCAAAAACCCCTCCTCCCACATCATAGGTCAAAGTCCAAATGCTCCACTTCTATTCTATTGATTACATGCCTTTCAGAGCTTTTGATACAAAAGATGAATTCCATCAGCATGCATTCCAAGTCAATGGTAATACAATCTAACTGCTACCAAGAAACCCTGATCCACTGGCTGAATCAGATCTCATCTATACCTCAGGGGGCTCTCGATAACAGTATAGTGGTTTTGTTTGTCACTCATTTGGAGAGGTCTCGGTTAGAGTCCCATTATATATAGGAGGAATTTCTAAATCCTCTTCAATCAGAGCTGCAATTAGCCAATCTCAGGTGGAGGGAGTTAGGGTTTCAGCCAGCACAATGTGAACATCGGCCCATAAACATGTACAAACAGAATGATGCAATATGGTCTAAGTTGCCAATGAGTCTAAAATTCAACAAAACGACTCAGTAGAATAACTGCACAGAAACAATACATACACATGGTAGAAATGTAACTTGGAGAGAAACTACCTGTGAATCATTAGAGTTACAAATGTTAAATAGGTATGTTGTACAAAGCCATAACTCATGAATAATCAAAAATATGAATATCAAGAGTTTATACAGTAGAACCTCAAAAAATCAATATTCAAAAAATGAAATTTGCAAAAATCTGGCACTTTTAAATATTTCTCTGAGTGTAGTTGACTATACAAGGTGTGCAGGGGGTGGGGTGGGGAGGGAATAACTAGCCATACTTAGAAAGAGCATCACAGGTAACTGATTTATGCATTATGATCCATTAATAAGTTTACCACCAGTTTCTTTCTATTCTACATGTTTCTTATGCTGTATGTCATTAATACTATGCATTTTCAGTGTATAAAATCAATCATTTTGTGAGACATTTCAGTTCTCATTATAATACTTAATAGTACAGTAATATATTTTTTAAGGAGGTTTGATTGCTAAAATTATATTGCAATTTATAACTCATATTAAAAAATATTGTACAATTGCACCATCCATACCCGAGGCAGCAATCGAACCCACAACCTTTATTTCTTAGGCAAGTAAAAATCCAGTGGTATGAGTTAACATTTTAGCTTAATTCTGGTGACTGTTGTTCTGTGGAAATTATAGGAATCAGAGCTACTGCATTATCAAATAAAAAATTATCCATGAATATTTGGTGTATGAGAATGACCTTCAAAAAATTGGAATTTTTCAATTTTCAGCACGTGGATCCCGAGGATGCTGGATTTATGAAGCATTATTACAGATAAAAACTTAACCTAGGCAACATAATTAAACTTGAGATTAAAATAGCTTAATAACATGACATAATAAAATGGTTGGCTGACATATTCTAAGCATGTGTGCCAACTGGTACCAACCAATCATGGTTACCATCCACGTGGCAGAAGTGTGTGGGGGGTGAGGAATGAATGAAATAGAAGAATGGTAGCTCTAGTCGCCATAAATACGTATCACACTTTCATTTTAAATGATTAGTTCATTTCTTTGCATAAACAGCCAATATTTATTAGGATAATCCTTGATTTACATGGAGTTTTTAATACTCTCATGAGTTTATAAAACTTCCTTGTAGATAATTTTCTTTACAGATGTTTTTACTTTATAGTGGTAACATTTTTCGCTGTGGAACATGCAATCACAAATGTTCCTACTACTGTCTTTTGGAGAATGGAAAAACTAGACTTAATTCATCCTCTTGCCATTTATGTGCCATAATATGTTTGTATTTATTTAGTTGAAAAGGAGCATATCCACATGGCACACATCACTGCGAACATTTCCTAGATAATCCTAGCACCTCCTATTTTAAGACTACAAATTTGTTATAAATAGGGTTCGGATTTTTATGTATTATCATAATTTATTTTTCGTTTAGGTAAAGGCAAGAAACTTAGTGAGGCGATGTTACATGGTCTGGGGATCCTAAAGAAGTGTGTTTGTAATTTCATATTTCATCATATTTTACACATTAAGTCATAATTTCAAAAAATATATGAAATATATTTAATAGCATATTTTATACTTGTCGACATAAAATTTTCATATTTCGTCTTACGATAATTGACAAATTATTTATCAAATTGATTTAAAATATATTTCTAAAAACCGTAGGAATTTACATTTAATCATTTCACATCCCAGCGTGGGCGGGCACAAGCGGCTAAATCCCAAAGTTATTTTGAGTGGCTGGTCAGTCACTCACAATGACATATTAGCATAATTTTTGCTATAATTTAAAACTTTACAGTAGTTTCGCCTTATACTGAGTTCAAAGAATTATTATTCATTCAACTTATTTTATACAGTAGAAACTTCAGATGTTGGCGAAATGAAGCCAAAATAAAGCAAAATTGAGCTTTTTAGAAATTGGATTTCTTCTGTGGTTAAAGAAGTCTAAAGACACATACCAAACGGATGGAAAAATAATATATTGCAACACATGCAATAAAGAGGTAGTCAAATTAATTAATTACCTGGTAATAGCATATTTTATGGTATGAGATCTATCATAATTTTTATTTTTGGATGCTTTGATATATAGACATTCCAAATTTAATGCTCATGCATATTAGTTTTTTCATACAATTTTTCAAATAAATCGGAAAATAATAAAAAATTTTATAAATAATCTTAAATAAATATACATGTATAAATACGTTTTTAAGATACCCGAGGAAGCTAAATCCATATCTGAAGCACAGGAAATTTTTGGTAAGGAGAAGGTATCCCACGATGTTGCTTATATTGACAGTAATTTCTCTTCCCTATCTTCCTCGATTACTAAACTGGAGGCGAAAGATATGCCTCTAATTAAAGCTATAGAGACCATTCGAAAACCAAAGGAAAAGATGAAACAAGTTCCGGGGGAGATCGGAGAAAAAATTGTTAATAAACTAGATGCAGTTTTCGCTAGAAACCAGGCTCATTCCACCATATGCAAAATTTCCCAAGTTTTGGAGGGTACGGCCGTTAAGGGACTTCCTCTAGCTCCTGATGTCATTAAGGCATTTAATTTTGATCTGATCACATCTTGTGATGTTGAGAGCTCCTTCTCTGCTCAAAAGTGAATATTAGCAGATGATAGAAGGAGATTAACTCCAAAACATTTGGAGTGGATACAGGTATCGCAATGCTATGGAAAGTATTTAGCAACTCAAGTGTTAGTAGCCTAGTACCTTAGCCTATACATTTTGGTTTTTGTATGTTTAAAAAAATTTTATTTTAATATTTATACTTAAAAAAAAAAAAAAAAAAACAACTTGCAAATTGTGATATTTTCATTATATTACTTGTTAGAAATTTGTATAACAAGTTGTTGTTCAACTTTAAAAGAATAAATAAAGTAAATATTATCATTTATACAGTATGTAAAGGTAAATTATTTTGTCATATTTGGTTAAATTTAATGACATATTTTCATCATGTTTTGACATTTTTAAGGTCATAAAAATCCAGACCCTAGTTATAAATACAGATTTATAATAAATTTGTATTGCACGATTACAAACAAATACATTATTACATTTTTTTTGGCTCTCCACACACAAACAGTTCATCCAGGTATTTCCTTTCTTCCATTTAATTATAACGAAAATAATGTAAATGACCACTTACTGTTTGCCATCTCTAGTCCAACCTACTCTTACTAAATATTCTAAATCTGGGCACAAATTCTGGAGAGGTTCAGCAAGTTGTAACAACACTACACCATCTACCTAAATAACAGAAAACAAACACCATACAATTTAATCATTAAAAATGAAAACTTAAGGCCTAAATTAATCTAGGGCTTAATTTTTCATCTAAAAATTACTTAATTTGTGCCAAAATAACTTAATTTATCAAAAGGTTAAATAAAATGCTGGCAGTTATATTGAGAAAAATGTGCTTTTAATTCAATCAAATGGGGAAAATTTATGTTTTTCAGTTGGAAAGAAGGATGTTTCTTTCCCCTCAAAATAACACTTCTAGTAGGCGGTTCTGCAGAACCTGTTGTTATAAAAGCAAATACAAAGTGGATAAAAAACAACACTTCTTTTTTAAAAATAAAAAAAAATAATAATAACCGAAACACACAAGGAATTATATACTACTTAGTATTGTGCGTGAGTTGGAAAGACAGAAGATACTTCTTGACACGAGACTTGATTTCCGTAGACTTGTCATTTTTGGAAAATATACATGGAGGAAGGTAGTTCCAGAAAACAGATGTTGTTGTTGTTTGGTTTTTAGAAGCACTAGCAACTAAGGCCACATTGCTCCGAGGATATGCGGTGGTCATTCCCTGACTTTTCCGCATCCTCCGTATCTGGTGGTCACGGCTTGAACCTTGGTCTAATCAAGAAGCGTGTGCTACACACTGCCGCTCCTGCCCACCTGACTAAGAAAACAGATGTAGAAGAGATAAATGAGGAAAGAAAAAATTAAAAGTTGGTTCTGTGAGTTTGGAATTGAAAAGTGAACGATTGTCACATCTGTAATTCCCCAACTCTCTTACAAACCAGTCCAAACACAGGCTAGTTTGTAAGAGAGTTGGGGAATTACAGATGAGAGAATAGGGGACTCATTCACCAATTCAGAAGAATAGTGCCCATGAAATTATCTACAGAAAAATATGCAACAGAAACTGAAAATCTATGAAACAGAGAGTAGAGAGAGACTATAAGAAATTGGTCGTTAATTAACCTGATCGCACTAGTTTAAATCGAGTCTAGGAGCCTGAGTGAGATTTTCGGAGCACCACCCAAGATATGGGAACAATATTCCATCAAAGAATAGATTTAAGAACTTGTAGAGTGAGCAATTATGTTGAATAAAAATTATGCTAAAAGTGAAAAAAGAAAACCCAGAACATCACAGAAACCATATCTGTGATGATGTTATACTAAGAGAGTTCAGAAGTCAGGTTAATATCTATTAGATATATATGATCTTATCTAGCAATATGAGTGTCATTAAAGATGAGCATAGGAATAGTAGACTTTTGCTGCAAGAAATAAAACAGACTGAGTTTTAGGAGGACTGTGGCTGACTATGTTTTCTTGATCCCACTGGAGAATTACTTGGATATCTGCATTTAAGAACTGGTGATAGATATTTGAGAATTTGAAACTTTGTGCAGAGAAAGGTTTCTCAAACTGGAGAGTGGAATGTATAGAATTTCCATTCAGTGGAAGGTTATTAATATACAAGAGGAAAAGACCAGCAGACACACAACAATATACCACCACTTACAACAATGAGTGATTAGAGAGAAAACTGGATACACACTTGTAAAAAACCATCATTAATCCATAAGCTGGGAGCATGTTTAGAAAACTTTTATGCCAAACACACTCAAAAGCCTTAGAAATGTGAAGAGAGATTGCTCGAGTTTCACCAGATTTCCTGTTGAAGTTTAGTATTAGTTATTAGCATATAGCGCACAAGGTAGTCGTTGTTATGGGCCTATATGAGAGCTTGAAGGACAGGGTGGATGCCCTCGAAGGATCAAAATTGAGGGGCCCTTCAATGCCAGGATTTGCACTTGGTCATCACGCAACACAGCGGCAACCCCCCCACCCCTGTGAGTTTAAGTCACAGGGTGGGGGGTGGGAAAGTCTTGCCTGACCAATTTGATTGGATACTATGATGCAGTCGCAAAAGAACTGGATGCAGGGAATAACTTCGATATTATATATTTGGATCTTAGAAAGGCTTTTGATACTGTTGCACATGGAAGACTGCTACACAAATTGGAGCAGTGTGGCATTGGAGGCAAATTGCTGATGGATAAAGGGATGGTTGAGGGGGAGAAGAGAGAGAGTGGTAATCAATGGACACTGCTCATCGTGGACTAATGTTATTAGTGGAGTCCCTCAGGGTTCAGTGTTGGGTCCATTATTGTTTTCTATATTTATAAATGATACTGATGATGGTACATCAAGCTTAATGTCCAAGTTTGCAGACGACACAAAGGTTGGCAGGGTTGTTAAGGACACTACTGACGCTATGCTGCTGTAACAGGATCTGGAAAGGTTGAGCAGATGGGCTGAAAGGTGGCAAATGAAGTTTAACATTGACAAATGTAGAGTATTACATAGAGGAAACAGCAACCCCAGAGCAACATATCAACTCTGTGGTACTACCCTGACAGTGGTAGAGAATGAAAAGGACCTGGGGGTAATTGTGCAGGCAGATATGAAGTTCTCTGAGTAGTGCAGACGGGCTGCAAGAGTAGCTCATGGTGTCTTGCCAATGATATACAGGAATTTTTCTAGCAGGGATAAGGAGGTGATTATTCCCTTGTATAAGGCAATTGGTCAGGTCACACCTTGAGTACTGTATACAGGTCTGGAGGCCTCATTTCAAAAAGGATGTAGAGCTGCTGGAACGAGTACAGAGAAGGGCAACAAGATTAGTGAATGGAACAAAGGGTTGCTCTTATGAAGAAAGGCTTAATTGCAAATTACAGTGTCTGGACCAGGCACCGGTGAGGTGATCTGATAGAGGTGTATAAAGTCTTCAATGGTTTGAGCATGCTCAATGCCGATGGGATTCTTCCTCTTGCTCAGAATAATCACCTGAGAGGGCATAAATTCAGATTGAGGAAAGACAGATGTAGGATAGATGTGTGGAAATTTGCCTTTAGCCAGCGGGTAGTTGGTTGATGGAACAGACTTCCATCCCTTGTTGTGGAAGTTGGTAGCCTAAACAAATTTAAGGCTCAGCTGGACAGGTATTTCGAACAAGCGGAGGGGTTTTTTTTTTTTTTGGCTGATGCTGCATAAGCTTGCTTTCTTGCATTATATGCCTCTACTAATGCTGTCATGGACCATTGATAAAAAAAAAAAAAAAAAGATAGACAAATTATGCACTTCCCTCCTCACATAGGTGGTAACTAACCAGTCAACCTTTAAATTTCTTCAAATTGTCAGCTTCAACTACCTGCAGAGACAACTTGTTCCAGTAATCAACAAGTTGGCTAATCTAGCCTAAACCTCTTCCTCCATAATTTGAATTTATGGCACCTAGCTCTAGAATTCTTCATAACAGTGAAAATTTTGGTTTTGTTCATTTTACCCTCCGAAAACCTTATAAGCGTCCATCAGGTTCTAAGGTACCTAGTTGCCGTGCTGTGTAACTCACATAATCGAAGTCTTTGCTTGTAGGGCCAACCTCAATTGTAATTGAAGTGCAGTCTTACAAATGCCTTACACAGTGGGATTATGACCTCTCTATCTCTACAGGCTATTGTTAGATACATAATTGACAGAGCACCATGGACTTTCCTGGCAACCTGTTTACACTGATCAGAGAATTTCATATCTGCCCATATCATAATTCCCAGATCCCTTTCTTCTGCTACTTTTCAATTCAACCCACCAAATACATAACTTATTTTTGGATTGCTATTCCCCAAGTGCAGAACTAGCATCTTGCCGTTAAAACATAGCTGCCACTTTTCTGACCATTCGGGAAACCTGTTAAATAAATAAGTACTTCAGTGTTTGATCCAGGAAGTTTAATAAAAAAAAAAAATTACATGTAGCTTTTGGGGTTAAATGGACCCCTTCATCAGCAATTCTAACAGGATAAAGATGTTAGAAACAAAATTTTTAACAAATACAGAGTTGTGCATGCATGAGATTAAACATTCAACTACTAGGTTGCTGCTCATTGTTGTTGCATGGACGTGTGTGGATTTGCTGCCAGAATTTATCCAGTTTCAAGGTAGTTGCCTCTAAGATAGGGTGTAGCCTTGTGCCCTTGCAGCAATTCATAGTTCTTGAATTGCATGAGATGTTAAGTGACTCTAGCCAGAGACGGTGGCAAAAGTGTCTGGATTGGTCAATCATTTCATAATTGCATTTGGAGTTAAGGTCATGATGGGTTGACCAGAAGTGTTCCGCGATTGCGGACTGGTCAATCTCACTAAGGCGGATTGACTTGTGTTCTGCAAGGCAGTCTTGCAGGCGTCTCAAGCTCTCTCCTATGTAGAAGCTGCCACAATATTTCAAGTTATGCAGTATACCACCCCGCTGCGCAAAAGAGGGGCGACCGGAGTTTTCACGTTAGAAACCATAGAACTTAAGCTTCTACCGGGTAGCAGCACACATTTTATGTAGTATTCCTGGTGGATTTTTGAAATATGGCCAGACATGCCCAGATAGTAGGGAATGTAGGCGGTAGGCATATTGTCATGCTTTGATGACGGTCTCAGGTGGATCGTGAGCTCCTGTGCTTGCAATAAGCACTTGTCTAAAACGTGGGCTGGATAACTACAATTGACCAGGTCCGTTCTCACTCTGGAAATCTCAGTACGCCTAGCTTCATCTGAGCTGGAATGGCTCCAAGCATGAGAGAATAGGGTGCGGGCGGTGCTGTTGAGATGGCTAGGGGCGTGCCCAGATCTGTAGCTGGTAAACTGCCCGCACCACATTGGCTTATGTTATACCAAGGTTTCCAGGTGTGGGCCCACACGTTTTATCAGGAATGAAAGGGACCTGTCAACTTCCAATTCTAAAGTGAACTGGATGAACACTGACAACGAATTGAAGTACTCCAGTAATGTTGATTCAAGTTATCGTATTCAAGGATAACTTGAACGAGTAAACCTGTTCAAGTTATCTTAAAAGAGCACTGCTTGACACTAATCATTAGCACCTCTCACAATCTTTATGCATCTGCAAATTTAACCCTCATGCCCTCTATCCCCTCCTTGATGTTGTTTATGAAAAACAGAAACAAGACTGGTCCAATAACCAATCTATGGAGACCCCCACTTCTGACATTACACCAATTTGATGTATCTGTTAATCACAACTTTCTGTCTCCTGCTCTGCACCCACCTTGCAGTTCACCCTAGAATCTTGTGAGTAATCCCATGTTCCAGCGTATACAGCAATAATCTCTCACAAGGGACAGAGTCAAATGACTGGCTAAAATCCAAATAAACTACATAAAAATTCATCTCTATATCCAGCTCATGAGTAACATGTCAAAATAGCTTACTACATTAGTTAAATGTGATGTTCCCTTCATAAAACCATGTTATATCATCTTCAGATTGCATTTCTATCTAAATGTCCCTAGATTGCACTCTTAATTAACCAAGATTTTCCCTACCATTGACATAAGACAAGCTGGTCTATCATTACTAAATTCACTCTTTGAACTGCCTTTATGTATTGGAGATACATGGCACTTCTCCAATACAAAGGAATCCAATCCCTCTCAAGTCCAATGATGCCCTCATAATTAACCTCAGTGGTTCAATACACTCTAGCTGTCTCCCTCAAAACTACTGGGTATACACCATCAACTTCAGGAGCCTTACTTGCATTTAGTCTCAAAGGTTTCCCTATAAATAAACTGAAATTTTAATTTTACTAATTTTTTGTTTTCTAGCCCCAATCATACAGCTTCTCTTCACCGTGAAGAGTCTTTCATCAGTAAAGGTCGATGTGAAGTATTTATTTAATTCATCAGCAACACCAGCTGGTTATCTAATATACCCTGTACATGAGGGTTAGATCTGATTTGATTTCTTTTTTTACTCACATACACAAAAAACTTCTTGTCCCATTCTTTGCTCTCAGAGCTAATGCCTTGGCCAACATTACTTTTTCTGTGGTAATATTATAGATCAGCTTGTAGCATCCTTATGCCATCTTTTTTCTGCTCTGTCCTAGCCAACTCTATGTTCATCCATCTCAGAATCTTCCGTGGGCTATATTTGCTTAATAGTATATATGCATTGTGGCTTCTGTGATTATTACTTTAAAAAAATTTAAAAATTCTAAAATATTTGCCCTCCCTCTGCAATCTGTCTAATTCATTGATGTCATGTAGTGTCTTAAACTGTCATAGTCCTCTTTTCTGAAATTAAAAACCATGACCACACCTATATCTACTTCAATATCTTTCTTCATCTTCCAACTCAAACAACTGAGTGATGCCAATGGTACCTGTACTGTAAGCCCTGTGACATCATCTGATTTGTAGATAATAAAAAGGCCTAGAATATTTTTACCCCTAGTATTTTTTCTAACATTCTGGTAGAAATAATAATCTAGTTTACTTAAAAGTTTTGTTCTCCATGGTGATTTTCCCTCCCTTATTCCAACCAATTAGCGACAAATTTAAAATTTAAATCACTCATAATAAGGTATTTACACCTGCCCTTCCATTCCATCTGCTCATGGAGACTCTTATCAAGACTGGTCCAATCTTCATATCTATGGATTACTCCCACTTTCATTATACCTTTAATACCAACTAACTCACAGCCCGCAGAATCCATGCTGATGGGTGTAACTTCTGACTTAGCAAAAGTTCTTTTCGCAATCAGGCCACTCTTGATAAGAAGCATGACTCCTCCACCCCTTCTATCTTTCCTATCCTTCCTAAATACATTGTACATATCACAGTGAAATTCATCTCTCCAATTTTGGGTGAAACCACATTTCCATTAGCCCTATTAAGTCAGCATTAGTTGTTCTAACTTGGAGTTGAAATTCACCCATATTGTTGGCAACACCCCTGACATTACTGTAGACCCAATTAAGATATTCTCACCTATCAGCATGAAATCTGTATGCTGTGAGTTAGTTGGTATTAAGGGTATAATGAAAGTGGGAGTAATCCATAGATATGAAGATTTTTAATATTCTTGCCAATACTGGCTGTTGTAGCAACAAACAAACAAACAAACAGACAGACAGAAAACTGTCCAGAGGTGACAAGAACAACAACATATTACCAGTGGATTGACACTGGCGAAATTCATACTGACAATCATTTGAGCAGACAGAAGGTTTTGAGATAGTTTATAAGAGACGGCATTTGATGGATTTCTCGATTACTTTGGAAAGAAAAGAAGTAAGGGCAATAAAATGATAATTAGATGGGAGGAGTTTGTTTCATGTTTTACAAATTGAACTGAATATGATTATATTTTCAGGCAGAAGGAATTGCGCAATTTCCGATTTTTATCCCCCCCCCCACACAGTGTCTCTATTAGTCAAATTTTTGAAGTTTTAATTTTCATTCGTCATTTGCAACCTCATTTCCTCCATTTATTTTAATTCCACCTTCACAATTCCTCACCCTACCTCAGATTTCTTTGACATGTCAGCTTATAAACATAAGAGCCTATTGGCTTCATTGTGTGTCCAACCATTCACATGTAACAACTTAACTTCCTAGTGGACAGATTTCATGAAATTTTATATACGGTTCATATAGAAAGATTTCTTGAGCCATACAAAAAATAATTAAAATCAAACAAAAAAGAAATGACGGGAAATTTATTTTTTTCGAAACAATTTGTATGTAAAAAGAATTTCACACATTAATATTAATTTTTAATATAGTACTGTTAAATTGTACACATGGAGTTGCTTGTGAAGATATATATTAGTAGTAATGGCAATGATGCAAGGAACCAAGCTTATATAGCATCAGCCAAAAAAAAAAAAAACCCTACATATCCATACCCTCCAAGACTCTGTCCATTTCTTCCTTGAATTTAGTCAACCCATCCACCTCCACAACAGATAGAAGCCTGTTTCAACAATCAATCACTCACTCACTCACTCACAGGCTGATGACAAACTTCCACACATCTATCCTACAACCATCTTTCCTCAACTTGAATTTATACCCCCTCTTGTGTAGTCTCAGCAAGCAGAAGAATAACCATTAACACGCAGCTTAATCAATCCATTCAAGGATTTAAACACCTCAATTAGATTTCCCCGCAGGTGCTTGGTCTCAAGATGCGGCAATTTGCAGCCTTTCTAGGTAAGAGCACTCTTTTCTTACCTTCACCTGTTCCAGCAGATCCACATCCTTCCTGAAGTGATGCCAACAAATCTGTATACAGTACTCAAGATGCAGCCTAATCATGGCCTTATACAAAGGGATAATCAACGCCTTATCCCCGCTAGCAACTTTTCTGTATACTAGCATTACTAGATGCATTTGATGCAAGAAAGCAGCCTTATACAGCTTCAGCCAAAAAAAAAAAAAAAAACCTTCCCATATCAAACATCCATTCACTCCAAACGTTTGTCCACCATTTCCTAGAATTTATTTAAGCTATCAGATTCCACAATGACCAATGGAAGTTTCTTCCAGCAATCAACCACATGCTGATTAAAGGCAAATTTCCACACATCTATTCTCTGTCTTTCCATAATTATAATTCATGTCCCCCTCAGGAGCATAATCTGAGGGAGAAGAAGAATCCCATCAGCATTCAGCTTGCTCAAACCAAAGGCCTTATACGCCACATTCAGATCACCACACAGGTGTGTAATCTCCAGATGCTACAATTTGCAGAACTTAAGTCTTTCTTGGAAAGAGCAACCCTTTGTTACGCTCACCAATCTCACTGCTCTTCTCTGTACTTGTTCCAGCAGCTTGCTCTACATACGTCTTAAAATTAGACCTCCAGACCTGCATGCAGTACTCAAGGCATGGCCTGACCACTACCTTATACAAGGGGATAATCACCTCCTTATCCCTGCTAGCAAAATTGCAGTACAGGCGGGCCTCGATTAATGAGATTAATTCATCCCGCGAGCGCATCGCGCAAAACGGAAACACATTAATCGAATATCATAACCAATAGGAAAAATTATAATTGGCCCTTGACCTTCTGGAATGTCCATAAAGAATTTTAAAAATACCTTTTAAATAACTTTTTAACTGTATATAATGTAAAAGATAATGAAAATAATTATGGAATTAAATGTTTATTGCATAAAACAGCGGTTCTTAAACTGTGCGCCCCGGAATATTTTAAATTTTCGAGGGAAACACAGTGATACTCGACATCTGTCGGACACCGCGCGAACTACTAGCTCGAGGTAGTTCACAGTTTCAGCATTTCTTATTAAGTTGTTTAGACCTAACTACTAAACGAAACTGTTAGGTATTTCTTTTGGTCTGGGTGTGCCTTGAAAAAATTACTGAGATATTAAAGGTGCCGTGAACCGAGAAACTTTGGAAACCTCTGACATAAAATACACAATAAAGAAATTTCTGTTGCGGAAATATTTGAACAGTATTGACATTCTCTTTTCATCAATGAATTTCCGATAGCCGACAACAATCTTCTCTAGGCCCTGGCGAAATAAATATCGCAGAGAACATCAAACCTTTTGTTTGAGGTTCTATGCGATACGAAAGATTTCATCTAATTCTTTTACCGTTATCTCCTTCGCGGTAACATTTTCATCTGGCTCATTTAAAAATTTGAATTTTTAAATGCAAGTCTGCGATGAGTTTATTAGCACGAGACAAACACGTCTTCTTCCGATGGTTGATGAAACACACCGAGGAGGGTAGCACGCAAACGTTTGTTTATTGACCGTACGACTCACGATAAGCTTAACGCGCGATTCAAATCTTTTTCAACTATCGCATAAAAAAAAAAAAAGATCGCGTTAACTGGAAATTTGCATCGTGTAAAGTGAAAAGTGGTATCATTTTTCAAATAGTGTTAACTGAATATCGTGTTAATCGAACTCGCGTTATGCGAAGCCTAGCTGTATATCACTGACAAGACCCTATGACCTGCTCTGGCAGCCTGTCTGCATTATTCAGAAAACTTCATATCTAACTGCACAATTACACGAGGTCTTTTTCATTCTCTACCAAGGCTGAGTGTAGTACAACACAGTTGGTATGTTTCTCTGAGGTTACTTCTAGCCATAATGGAGTAGTTTCCATTTATCAATATTAAACTTCGGTTGCCACCTCTCAGCCCATCTGCTAAACTTTTCTAGATCCTGTTGCAGTAGCATACTGTCATTAACAACCATGTCAATATTAGTATCATATGCAAACTTGGACATTAAGCCTGATATACCTTCATCAATATCAATGATAAATACAGAAAACAACAACGGGCCCAACACCAAACCAAGGGGGGTCCACTAATAAAATTAGTTCACAAAGAGCAGTGTCCATTGATTGCCACTTTGTCTTCTCCCACTCAGCCATCCCTTTATCCATAGTAGCAACTTGCCTTTAATGCTATATTGCTCTAAATTTGTACAGCAGTCTTCCATTTCAAATAGTATCTAAAGTTTTCCAAAATTCAAAGTATATGATATCAAAATTATTTACTGCATCCAGTTCCTTTGTGACTGCATCATATTATCCAATCAAACTGGTCAGACAAGATGTGACCAGATAATCACATCCAGATGATCCTCCAATGCTTCTTTAACCAATGACTCCATTATTTTCCCCAGAACCCAAGTTAAACTAACTGATCTGTAATTACTCGTGTCACCCTTCGATCTCCCTTTGTGAATTAAAGATACATTTGCACATCTCCAGTTCATGGGTGGAAGCAAAGAAGGGCAAAAGTTGCGGCCAATAGCTTTGGCAAGAGACCAGAATGCTCGGCTACCATTACGGCAAGATGCAAGTTTTCTACTCTTAGCCTGTTCAAAATCTAGTTTGGACTGATCAATAACTGCTTTAAGATTGTTGCGAGCTTTGGTGTAGGCAGAAAATGAAACTGAAGAATGGGAAACAAGCCAATTACAATATGCAACATTCTTCTCCTAAATGGCCTTAGCACATTTATTGGAAAACCAAGGTTTAGATAAAGGACACAGATATAGTAGAACGCTTAGCATTAGCAGGGCATATGATGCAAGAAAGCAAGCTTCTATAGCTCAGCCAAAAAAAAAAAAAAAAAACACCCTTCCAATTTCACTCATCCATTCACTCCAAATGTTTGTCTAGTTCTGCCTTGAACTTATTTAAGTTGCTGATTTCCATCTCTTTAGCCTGTTTACCCACTGGCAAAAGGCAAATTTCCGCACATCTATTCTACAATTTTCTTTGCTCAATTTGAATTTGTGTCCCCTCAGGTGAGTAATCTGAGCAAGAGGAAGAATCACATTAGCTTGCTCAATCCGTTCAAGGCCTTATACACCTCAATTAGATCACCTCGCAGGTGCCTAGTCTCCAGAATCTGCAATTTGCAGAACTTAAGCTTTTCTTGGTAACACCAACATTTTGTTCCACTCACCAATCTCATTGCCCTTCTCTGTACTCATTCCAGCAGCTCTATATCCTTCCTAAAATAAGGCCTCCAGACCTGTATACAGTACTCAAGGTGTGGCCTGACCATTACCTTATACAAGGACACAATCACGCCTCTATCCCTGCTAGCAAAATTCCTGTATATCATTGACAAGACACCATTAGCTACTCTTGCAGCCTTTTTGCATTGTTCAGAAAACTTCATATCTGACTGCACAATTACCCCCAGATCCTTTTCATTCTCCACTACCCTGAGTGTAGTACTACCCAGTTGATATGGTTACTGGGGTCACTGCTACCCATATGCAGTACTTTACATTTGTCAATGTTAAACTTCAGTTGCCATCTCTCAGCCCATCTGTACAACTTTTCCAGATCCTGTTGCAGTAGCGTACTATCATTAACAACCCTGCCAACCTTTGTATCGTCTGCAAACTTAGACGTTATTAGACAAACTTAGATATACCTTCATCGATATCATTGATAAATATACAAAACAACAATGGGCCCAACACCAAACCCCGGAGGACTCCACTAATAACATTATTCCATTTAACAACTTAGAAGTCGTTTCTCCTCCATCCTCAGATTGCTCAATAATTTTACAGAAATAAGAACAAAGAGTATAGTATAGCTTAAAGTCTGATGCAAAATATAAGGTGAAGACCAGGTGAGTTCAGGATCGCAATACTATTCCTACAGAAGGACCCTGAGCTGAATTTGCAAGTCATTATGTGTGAACTTAAGTGGGGTGATGTATATATATACACCAATAAAAAATAATAACAACAAATAAATAAGATGACTTAGAATGTAGAGCAATGCAGAATACTAAAGAATAAATAGTAGTAGAGCCAAGTGATGCAAGAAAGCAAGCTTATGTAGCATCAGCCCAAAAAAAAAAAAAACATCAAAATTATGTACAAGAAAAAAATGAGTTGCGGCTGCTCTACTCTGAGACTGATAGTGTCACTGATAATGTCACAGCGGCAGCCATTAAAAACTTCTTTATTGCAGGAACTCATTATGAAACTGGTACAGTAAAATAAATAAAAAAAAGTATTGCTGCATTATTTTTATTGAAAAAAATAATTTCGGTACAATGAAATGCAATGAATGGAATTTTTCATTGTACTAGTATACAATGCAATAATTCTTATAAATTATATTATAATAACACTAAAATTATTGGTCTATGGTAACTGAAAAAATATATATAATTTTGACACTCAAATGATTTTAATTCCCGAGTGAATACTCCATCGATTGTCATTCCATTATGTGTAGTATTTACTAAAGTATTTGACTTAATATCTAAATTGAAGACATCTTTCCTAAATTTACAAAACTTCTTTCCACCCGCAGAATTTAGTTCTAGATTGAAATCATTAGCGAGAACTATAGGCTTTTGGGTTTTTTTTAGGAGCATTAGCAACTAAGGCCATATTGCTCTGGGATATGCGGTGCTCATTCCGTGACCTTTCCGCATCCTCCGTATTTGGTGGTGACGGGCTCGAACCCTGGTCTAATCAAGAAGCGTGTGCTACGCACTGCTGCTCCTTCCCACCTGGCTACGGAGGTGCCGAGAACTATAGGCATACGATCCAGTGGCTCTTCCAATAATTTTGCACCTTCAATGGAATACGGCAACAAATTCTTGTTTATGAATTTTTGAATTATATCTAATGACATCCCAGGAGTGATGTATATGGCAACAATGAAAATAGATTCACTATTGAATTTGTACAAAGATCCACAAATGTCTCCAATTTCATCTGATACCGCAGCTATTAAGTTGTGCAAAGATATGTGGTGTACTGATGATAGTTGAACCTTCACGTTGATATATCGCAACAACACCACTACAAACATCCGACCTTTTAAATTGAGTCACACATTGGGGTTTAAGTAATATACGTTCATCATTATACAACCATGTTCCACTTAATATCAATATTTTGGATTGCTGTAAGGTTGTGTCTATTTCGATATCTTGAATATGGGCTCATAAACTTTGTAAGTTCATTCACAATATAGATATACCACTTTCTATGAAATCTTGCAGTTCATCCTGTAGAGCCAGTAGCTTATTATTTTCCAAGCAATCTTAGTTCAGCACAAAGTTCTATATTACTAGTAGCTTTGCTGTGGTGACGTGAAATCATCGTGGGGATTTGTAATAAATAAAAAACCTTGCAATGAGGTCAGTCGAGATAACGCCACATATACAAGTTGCTGTTGATGATCTTTCTCATAATTATATACAACTTTGTTGAATGTCCCTCCTTGAGATTTATGTATAGTCAAAGCACAGGCACATACTAAAGGAAATTGTGTACGTCTACGTGTTACTTTCCTATTGTTCTTGAATGGAATCGTAGTTGATCATTTTATAATAGGTACAGATTGACTAGGTAAATGTTTATCTTTCCCATATTGTTTATAACAAGGTTGAAGGTTATGTCCTATTTTTGACTCAGGAAATTTCATCCATACTCGTTTAACTGTTTCGTCATCCACAAATTCGAAATATACCAAAGTACTGTTGCACCATTTACCAATCTATCGACTACATCGATATTTGTAGTAATCATGTACGGTTTTCCTTTCAATAATAGTATAACATATGGAAGTCCTGCAGTTTCAAAAGAATCCTTTTTGAGAGATATAAGATACGACCGAGTTTTAGAAGGATTGAAATCAACTAAGATGTCTTTGCTCCACTGGAGAATATTTGAGAATTTGAAGCTAATTGAGCAGGGCAAGGCTTCTCAAACTGGAATGCAATGTGTTATCATCAGCAAAACTATGGATAGGATTTCCAATCAATGGAAGAAGGACATTTAATATACAAAAGGAAAAGAGTGAGGGAAAGAACTGAACCTTGGGGGATACCAGCATTAGTGGAGACATTAGAAGATAGAGAGCAATTTGCCATCACCTACGGTGAGTGGTCAGGAGAAAACCTAAAAACAGTTGGCAAACCATAAAATGGAAACTTGTTTAGAAGACCTTTATGCCAAACACGATTGAAAGCTTTTGAGATGTGAAGAGCAACTGCTTGTGTTTCACCAAACTTTTCCATTGAATTTGTCCATAAATGTGTAACGTAAGCCAGAATATCACCAGTGGATCGACACTGATGGAATCCATACAGGCAATCATTGATCGGACATAAGATTTCTAGATAGATTAAGAGTTGGCGATTAATTGATTTCTCCATTACTTAAGAAAAAAAAGAGTAGAAGTAATTGCAATGCGATGATAATTGGATAGGAGGGACTCGTCACCCTTTTTAGGAACTGGCTGGATATGAGCAAATTTCCAAGCAGAAGGAAAAACACCTTTGGAATAAGAAAGTGAAAAAAGGCGGCAAAGAACAAGAGTAAGTTCAGGAGCACAGGTTTTGAGTTGAGAAATGCCACCAGGACCTGTAGCTTTCTTAGCATCGAGATTCGTCAAAATCCTTTTGACGGAAGACCACAGGAGGCATTGACGGAGTGTGCTGGGAATTGTGGGAGGTGTTTTACAAAGGTCACAGGTCAGCTTTTCACTTTGGTTGAAATAACAATAGAACCATCTGGTTTTGATCGAGGTGGGACCAGAGTTGGACAAAAGTTGCGGCCGATGGCTTTGGCAAGAGATTTTTTTTCATATTGCACTTCCCAAGGTTTTTGCATTTTCTACTCTGATCCAAGCCCTACACGGGATTCGAACCCGCAACCTTTGGGTTGCCAGGAGACAAGAGATCAGAATGCTCTGCTACCATTAGGGTAAGAAGCAAGTTTTCTACCCTTAGCCTGTTCAAAATCTAGTTTAGATTGATTAATAACTACATTACAATTGTTGCGAGCTCTGGCGTAAGCAGAAAATGAAACTGAAGAATTGGAAGCAAGCCGATTACAATATGCAACATTCTTTTCTTGACCAGCTTTAGTACATTTATTGGAAAACCGAGGTTTCAAAAAGGATGAGATTTTAAGGTAGCTGTGGAATAAAGGATTATATTCCTGCAAGAATAATTTCACTGACATGATCTCAGCAAACGTTGACATCAGAAGTTTTGAAACAGTAATCCAACCAAGGGAGAAAAAAAAGAAATCGTGCAGGTCATTCCATTTTGCATTCTTGTAATGCCAAACAACACGAGGTCGAGAACAGCCATGAGATAAAGGCTACAGAAGAGACAATCAGCAAGTTGTGATGTGAGGTGACTAAGGGACCACTCCATTCGAACGTGTACTTAGAAGGGTTGTTTGTGAGAAAAAGATCAAGCATATTGGCTGTATGGCTAGGATTGTCCGGTATTCTGGTAGGTAAATGAGCAGTCTGTGTGAGGTCATTAGTAATGACTAAAGCCTCAGCATCCCGACCAGCTGGGTCTGTGTGACTAGAGAATGGAAGTTAGCTGGAGTTGTAAACATTAAAATCACCAAGGAAAGTTACCTTGCTATTAGGAAAGATGGACTGGAGAAAGTCAAGTTGCAAAGAGAGGAAGTCAGAGTTCCAAGTGAGTAGTGGAGTTGGGAGAACATTAGAGACAAACTGAATGAGTATTTTGCATCTACATTCACACGTGAGGAATTATTACAGTTTGAAAATGGAAGAAGGTTATCAAATTGTAGCAGTGTGCTTAATGATTTTGTAATAACTGAGAGCAAAGTGGAGGAGAAATTGTTGAAGTTAAACATAAGAAAGGCACCTGGGGTGGATGGGATCTATCCAGTTATTTTAAAGGAGGCGGCAAAGCAACTAAGCAAACCCTTAGCCATAATTATGAGAGCATCCTTGGACTCAGGGGAGGTTCCCACGGACTGGAGATGTGCAAATGTGTCCCCAATTCACAAAGGTGGATCGAAGGGTGACACGAGTAATTACAGACCAGTTAGTTTAACTTCTGTTCCGGGTAAAATAATGGAGTCACTGGTTAAAGATGCATTACAGGATCATCTAGACAAGACTGCAGCAATAATTCAAACACAGCATGGGTTTGTTAAGGGAAAGTCTTGTCTGACAAATTTGATTGGTTATTATGATGTGGTCACAAAGGAACTGGATGCAAAAAATAATTTTGATATCATATACGTGGATTTCAGGAAAGCTTTTGAGACTGTTGCGCATGGAAGACTACTGTACAAATTGGAGCAGAATGGTATTAAGGGTAAGTTGCTACAATGGATAAAAGGATGGTTAAGTGGGAGAAGACAGAGGGTGGTAATCAATGGGTGCTGCTCTTCGTGGACTAATGTTATTAGTGGAGTCCCACAGGGTTCGGTGTTGGGTCCACTGTTGTTTTGTGTATTTATCAATGATATTGATGAAGGTATATCAGGCTTAATGTCGAAGTTTGCAGATGACACAAAGGTTGGCAGGGTTGTTAATGACAGTAATGGCAGCGTGCTACTGCAACAGGATCTAGATAATTTGGGCAGATGGGCTAAGAAGTGGCAACTGAAGTTCAACCTTGACAAATGCAAAGTACTGCATATGGGTAGAAGTAACCCCAGAGAAATGTACCAACTGTGTGGTACTACACTTAAGGTGGTAGAAAATGAAAAAGACCTGGGAGTAATTGTGCAGTCAGATATGAAATTTTCTGAGCAATGCAGACAGGCTGCTAGGGCAGGTCATGAGGTTTTCTCAATGATATATAGGAATTTTGCTAGCAGGGAAAAGGAGGTGATTGTCCCTCTGTATAAGGCAATGGTCAGGCCACGCCTTGAGTACTGCGTACAGGTCTGGAGGCCTCATTTTAG
The DNA here is from genome assembly GCF_048544385.1 of Mastigoproctus giganteus. Lineage (NCBI taxonomy): Eukaryota > Metazoa > Arthropoda > Arachnida > Uropygi > Thelyphonidae > Mastigoproctus > Mastigoproctus giganteus. The sequence continues at coordinate 167,715,574 of NC_143576.1, forward strand.
GAAGGATGTAGATTTGCTTGAGCGTGTACAGAGAAGAGCAACACGATTGGTGAGGGGAATGAAGGCATTCTCTTACCAAGAGAGGCTTAAGTTCTGCAAATTGCAGTGGCTGGAGACTAGGCACCTGCACGGTGATCTGATTGAGGTCTATAAGGCCTTGAATGGGTTGAGCACGCTGAATTCTGATGGGATCCTTCCACTTGTTCAGATTACGAACCTACGGGGACATAAGTTCAAATTAAGAAAGGACAGATGTAGAATAGATGTGCGGAAATTTGCCTTTAGCCAGCGGGTGGTTAATTGCTGGAACAAACTTCCATCTGTCGTTGTGGAAGTTGATAGGTTAAATAAATTTAAGGAGGAACTGGACAGGCATTTGGAGGGAATGGTGTGATTTTTTTTTTTTTTTTTGGCTGATGCTGCATAAGCTCCTACACTTGCTTTCTTGCATCATGTGCCACTACTACTACTACTACTACTACTACATAGATGAATTTAACAGAATGAAGTAGAGAGATTTTAAGCCAGAGGAGATTCCAAATTACCATGTCTCACACAGCGGATATTGGAATGGACATATGCGCAAGTACCAAATTTGAGGAAAAAGGAATCATAGAGCAATTAATTTGGGCAACTGTGATGAGCAGTGGTTGAATCAACCGATAACTGAGATTCTGTCAGAAAAAGTACATGAGGTTTGGCAGACTGCAAGTGGAAATGAACATCATTGAGATTAGAACTGAGCCCATGTATATTTGTGAAATGAACTAAGAAGTGTTTAGGAAGTTTAGATCTTTTCGCAGATATGTTTCCTCTATTAGTTTGACAGTTCATGGTGTATTCAGTAGTAAGAAAAAGTGGGGGAAGCGGCATGCTGTATGAAGTAATGAAATCTTTGGATGTGGCAAACACATGGTAAAAATATACCCAGATCTTTAACATAACATGGCCTTGACAATGTCCCCCACACACACCACTCGGACTCCCTCCAGTCACTATCTGGCAGAGTATAGGCAATAAGATTATACGTTACCTGATCCGGAAGCCTCCTAGAGAGTTACCAATAGGTTCAGTCCGGTGTACTAACTAGCAGCCGGCCTGCGAACACCGTTTTAGAGTTGTACCCTCGAAATGTAAGGAAGATTGGATCTTGCCATGATGTCCATCATAATCTCAAAGAACATCAATCATACTGCAATATGAAACAGATGTGGCAAGGTTGACCGGAACTTTCCTCTGCAGTCTAAACACCACTTGAAGCATCCAATAAGCAAAGTGGTAGTATTGCACCAGTTGATGAGAGTCATCTACCACCTAGTATTGCCTGGTAACACAGAGGGGCGGCATTCCTGCATGTGGTGTGGGTGCCACACCTCAACCCCTGCTAATGTTGGTTCACACCTGGGTGGTCACCCACAGTGTGCTTACGCATGGGGGTTATACCCAGGATTACTAACAGTCCCACCATAGTGAAGGTGCAAGCAGAGGATTTGGCTGTAAGAAACAGTCCGGATTTCGCTGAAATTAGGTCCAGTTGACTTAGCTGTCACCCAAATATCGGTTCCATCAGTGTTTTAGACTCCCAGGTAACAAGCACAGCTTGTCTGGCATATCTGAGAGAATTTCTGTGACAGCCTCAAGTTGGTACGTATCTGGGGTTACTTCTATCCATATGCAATACTGTGCATTTGTCAATGTTAAACTTCAGTTGCCACCTCTCGGTCCATCTTACCAACCTTTCTAGATCCTGTTGCAGTAGCACGCTGCCATTGTTGTCATTAGCATCTCTGCCAACCTTAGTATCATCTGCAAACTTGAATATTAAATCTGATTTACTTTCATAAATATCGCTGATAAATATACAAAACAACAGCGGGCCCAACACAGAACCCTGGGGGACTCCACTAATAACATTAGTCCATGAAGAGCAGTGTCTGTTGATTACCACTCTCTATGTCTCCCACTCAACCACTCCTTTATCCATTGCAGCAACTTGCCTTTAAAAGCACACTGCTCCAATCTGTACAGTAGTCTTCCATGCACAACAGTATCAAAAGTTTTTCCTGAAATCCAAGTATACGATACCAAAATTATTTTCTGCATCCAGTTCCTTTGTAAACACAGTATCCAATCAAATTTGTCAGACAAGACTTTCCCTTAACAAACCCATGCTGTGTCTGAATTATTACTGGTCTAGATTATCATGCAATGCTTCTTTAACCAGTGCCTGCATTATTTTTCCCCAGAACAGAAGTTAATTACTAACAGGTCTGTAATTACTCATGCACCCCTTTGATCCCCCTTTATGAATTGGGGATACATTTGCACATCTCCAGTCCATGGGGACTTCCCCTCAGTCCAAGGATGCTCTCATAATTATGGCTAAAGGTTTTCTTACTTCCTTTGTTGCCTGCTTTAATATAATTGGATATATCCGATCCATCCCAGGTGCCTTTCTTATGTTTAACTTCAACAATCTCCTCCACTTCCCTACAGAATTCCTCATTTGTGAATGTGGATGCAAATTCAAAAAGGTTATAAGAAATACACTTTAGGTTGCCAACTGGTGGGTACAAGTTTTTCAGACCATAATACACTAAGAAAGCATAGTGTATAATATATACATAATATCATCTGGAGACAACTTCGGTACTGAATTTCAATGAAATTCAGTACTGAAGTCGTCCAGTTCTTACAGGATGTCTCGTGTCCAGTCTGGTACAGCCTACAGTTCTTCACATGAAGTGCATTTCTGCACCAGTCAACCTCCTCCTATCCCCTTTGCTCATTGTCCATGACTCAGAGCCATAGGTTAGGATAGATCTGACGAAGGTGTTTTCTATTCGTTTCCTTGTTTTCTTACGCACCAGATTAGATTTGAAAATGTGATTTATAGTTTTAGTTATTGCTATGTAACTATTTATTTTTTGTTCAATATCTTTTTCTTTTTCATAGGATAGGTGGTATCCTAGGTATCTGAAAGTATTAACTTGTTCAATAATATTATTATCAATTCAGATCTTGGCTTCTTATTGGATCTCGTTCTTTAAATGTCATTACTTTTGTAGTTTGAAATTTAATGTTTATGGGCCTTCTGAAGTGATATCTAAGATAAGGGATAGAGAAATTATTATAAACCAGTTAATTATACAAGGCTACGATGTTAGTTATACAGGATGAACTTTTAATACAGATGGAAGCAATCCTGAGGCATTGGGATAGAATGATATTGGCACGTACAGATTTAGAAATCTTGGATTTTCCCAGTGTGTATGGTTCACTATAATGAAATTAAATGCATCTCTTTTTTATAGACATTTAATTTTGTACTTTTCTATTTTTAAATAACAATAATTGGCCATGTTATCAGATCTATCAATACTGCTTTTCTTTTTCTCTCTAAATCTGCAGTGTCTTCACCAGGACGCTTCCTCTTCACACCTTTTAGGAATTTTATTCATTTTTGGCATTAGCAAAGGTACATGATGCAAGAAAGAAAGATTATATAGCATCAGCCAAAAAAAAAAAAAAAAAAAAAATCCTTATTTTACCCATCCACTCGCTCCGAATGTTTGTCTAGTTCTGCCTTGAATCTATTTAAGCTATCAACTTCTACAATGACAGATGGAAGTTTGTTCCACCAATCAACCACCCGCTGGCTAAAGGCAAGCTTCCGCACATCTATCCTACAACCGATTTCCTCAATTTGAATTTATGCCATCTCAGGCAACTCTTCAGAGCAAGAGGAACAATCCCATCCGCACTCAACATGCTGAAACCATTCAAAGCTTTATACACCTCAATCAGATCACATCCCAGATGCTTAATCTCCAGACACTGTAATTTGCAAAACTTAAGCCTTTCTTCATAAGAGCAACCTTTTGTTCCATTCACTAATCTTGTTGACCTTCTCTGTACTCGTTCCAACAGCTCTACATCCTTCTTAAAATGAGGCCTCCAGACCTGTATACAGTACTCAAGGTGTGGCTTGACCATTGCCATATACAAGGGGATAATCACCTCCTTATCCCTGCTAGAAAAATTCCTGTATATCATTGACAATACACCATGAGCTACTCTTGCAAACCGTCTGCACTATTCAGAAACCTTCATATCTGCCTGCACAATTACCCCCAGGTCCTTTTCATTCTCTACCATTGTCAGGGTAGTACCACAGAGTTGATATGTTGCTCTGGGGTTGCTGTTTCCCCTATATAGTACTCTACATTTGTCAATGTTAAACTTCATTTGCCACCTTTCAGCCCATCTGCTCAACCTTTCCAGATCCTGTTACAGCAGCATAGTGTCAGTAGTGTTCTTAACAACCCTGCCAACCTTTGTGTCGTCTGCAAACTTGAACATTAAGCTTGATATATCATCATCAATATCATTTATAAATACAGAAACCAACAATGGACCCAACATTGAACCCTGAGGGACTCCACTAATAACATTAGTCCACGAAGAGCAGTGTCCATTGATTACCACTCTGTCTTCTCCCACTCAACCATCCCTTTATCCATAGCAGCAATTTACCTCCAATGCCACACTGCTCCAAGTTGTGCAGCAGTCTTCGATGTGCAGCAGTATCAAAGGCTTTTCTAAGATCCAAATACAGTGAAACTTCCCTTTGACGGACAGCCATGGGGAACGAAAATGTGTCCATTAGAAAGAAGTGTCCGCTAACAAGACGTCTGAGGGAGAAAAAAAAAAAAAAAGAAAGAAAGAAAAACCGTTAAACGTTTAATGTAAAATTAAATAAAATTATATACAGATTTTGCACAATATTTTTGTAAATAATATAGACATACAATTGTGCTATGCATATTATGACTTTATCTTAAGAAAAATACATACAGTAATCACTTATTTTCTTCTGCACCTTCTTCCGGCTGATAATTTTGTTTTCAACATTTGTTTGGAGTGAAGAAACCATCGAAAGTCTTTCAGTATCTTCTTCAGCGGCGAAAAACATTTTTAAACGATTGATTTGTATGAGCGCTTCTATTTTCATCGGTGGTTCGTCATTAATATGTTCTTCGACAGAATGATCTCCTTCCATTTCTTCATCCTCATGAGGGACTTCTTGAAAAATATCGATGATAATGTCGTTGATATCTAGAGCACCACCTTCTGTAGTGAGGTTCGAGTCTTTATCTTTGTAGCAAGAGTCACTTGTAGCGGAAGTATTGTACATTATCAATAGATGTTTAAGTTCTTGTTCTTCTTGGTGCTCCACATTACTGTTCACAACTTCAATTTTTGCATTTGAGAAGCCAGACTTTACGAAACAGTTCACAACAGTTTGTTTTCTAATTGTGTTTACTGAAGAGGAAATCCATTGAATCGCATCTAGGATGCTGAGTTTCTTTGCAAGGTCACTCGCACATGTTACATCGTTCATGTTTGCAATGAGATGTCTTAAAACATGTTTTCTGTAGTGAAGTTTAAAATTTTTTATTATCCCTTGATCCAAGGGTTGGCACTCTGCAGATGTGTTTGGTGGCAGAAAAACGATTTGAATGATACAATTCAATGTGCGGGTGATATGCAGCATTATCCATGAAAAGAATAATTTTTCTGTTTTGACGAATCATGTTTTGGTTAAAGTGACTTATCCATTTGTTCATGATATCTCATGTCATCCACGCTTTTTTATTAGACTTCCAGTCAACATTCAAAAGATTCAACTTTATGCCCTTGAAACAACGAGGATTTTGTGGTTTTCCTATAACAAGAAGTTGTTCAAAGTCTCCCAGCATATTTGTACACAATAGCACAGTCAAGCGTTCCTTAGAAATTTTTCCGCCCTGGCACTTTGCTTTTTAGACTCATTGTTTTTTCAGGAAGAGCTTTAAAAAACAACCCTGTTTCGTCACAGTTTTAAATATCCTTGGCTTCAAAATCACGACATAAATCTTCCAATTTGACGGTCCACTCTGTTACAACCCCCAGTATCAACAGTTCCACCTTCACCACTTATGGTTTTCCAAGAAATTTTATGCCGAGTTTTGAACTTGTCTAGCCATCCCACAGAAGCTTTGAACTCATTTACTCCCATAGATTTCGCAACCTCCAAAGCCTCCACTCATACGTAACATTGTAAATTTGAAGTCCAACAGTTTTCGGGAATGATTTTTGAAACTGATCATTCACGTGTTGCCAAAATTGTTTGAGCAGTTAATTTTTTTTCTTTAGGATGTCGCTTACCTGCGTCTTCCCGATTTTGAATTTTGCAGCGAGATTGCGAACACTATTTTTTTGCCAATCATAGGCATTAATGAGTTCGACTTTACCTTTTAAAGTTAAATGTTTACAAGAAGACATTGTGCACTTCACACGACACTGAACAAAACTGAAACTCAAAAGACGAAAGGCTGACAAAATACCCCCCCTGCACACACTGAATTCATCAGAAGTTTTACACGTGCCTTAAAATTCTTGAAAAAGGGTTTAGAACCGCGACGTAAACCTTGATAAAATTCAGAGAATCGGAAATAGAAAATAAACACACGATTGAGGCAATACGGGGAAGAAACGTTCCTAGAAAAAGGGCCTTGAGTTCGCCCGCTGTCCATTACTGAGAGATCAAATTAAGTGCTAATCTAAACGAAACAGTGCAGATTGCCTGTCCGCGTCCATTACAGAGAATGTCCGCTAGACAGAAGCTGAAAACACGTTAAAACCAATAGAGGAGAGTTGGGGAATTTGAAAATGTCCATTGTAAAGAGATGTCCGTTAAAGAGAGGTGTCCATTAGGAGAAGTTCCACGTATATGATATCAAAGTTATTCTTTGCATCCAGTTCCTTTATGACTACATCATAGTATCCAATCAAATTAGTCAGACAAGACTTCCCCTTAACAAACCCATGCTATGTCCGAGCTATAACTAAAGTCTTGTCTAGATGATCCTGCAATGCTTCTTTAACCAGTATCTCCATTAATTTCCCTGGAACAGAAGTTAAACTAATAGGTCTGTAATTACTGTGTCTCCCTTTGATCCTCCTTTGTGGATTGGGGTCACATTTGCACATTTCCAGTCCATGGGTACCTCCCCTGAGTCCAGGGAAGCACTCATAATTATGGCTAAGGGTTTGCTTACTTCCTCTGCCACCTCCTTTAATACAACTGGATAGATTCCGTCCACCCCAGGTGCCTTTCTTGTGTTTATCTTCAACAATTTCTCCTCCACTTTACTCTCAGTTATTACAAAATTATCTAGCTTACTGCAAAAGTTGAATACACCTCTGGCATTCCCCTCCCTGAATAACTCCTCATGTGTGAATGTTGATGCAAAATATTCATTTAGTTTGTTAGCTACCTAAGCAGGATCATCAACAGTTGAACCATCAATATCTAGTGGACCAATCTGATTCATCCCTTTCCTTCTAGAGTTTACAAAGGTAAAGAACTCTTTTCTATTTTTCTTTGCATCCTTTGCCAAGGATTTTTCATAATCTGTCTTTGCCTGCTTAATCTCCTTTGTAACTTGGTTACAGACCAGCTTATATCTATCACAGGCTTCTGTGTCACGTGTTCATTTATATGTATCCGATGCATTTTCTTCTCTGTCACATGTCTAATTAGTTCATCTGACATGCATTTAGGCCTAAACCTAGAACAATATTTTTTGTTGGTATTTCTTTGAACAATTCAAAGAAATATTGGAACAATATTTTTTTGTTCAACGCCTAATAGCTTCCAAGATTAATTCTTTGAATGCTTCCCATTTTGAATTTGCTTTTGGTAACATCATCAGTTGGTTCCACCGTATAGAATTTAAATACTGTCTCAGACCATCATAGTCACCTTTACGAAAGCAAAAATCCTTCCCTTTACCCTTGATGGTAGTTACCTCTTTAAGTAAATCCCACTTCAGCACACTGTGATCACTGCCACCTAGCGGTTCCTTTATCTGCAGATTCTTGATGCATGAAGAAACACTACTGATAATCAGATCAAGAGTATTACTCCCTCTAGTTGCCTCCCGAACATGCTGCTGTAGAAAACAATCATCCAATGAATCCACAAAAGCCTTGCTAGTGTGTGAGTGACCAACCCACAAATTCTAGTCAATATCCGGGAAATTAAAATCCCCCATTATAACACACACTAATTTACTGGCCAACTCTATTTCTCTGCACAATTGCTCATTATACTCATCAGATTCATTTGGCCTATAACACACACCTACTCTCATTTTTCCTTTCCCAGTGCTTATGTCACACAACAGACTCAACTTTGCATTGTCCACCCACATCAATTGGATGCACTTCCTTTGATTTTATGTGTTCTTAACTAACAGCATAAACCCTCGTACCTTCCTGTCCTGTCTATCCTCTCTGTACACATTGTACTTCCCAAATTCCAGTTCTGCACTGCGTATGTCTGTGTGACACAATTTCTCTGATATCCCTACAATATCTGCCTTTGATGTCCTGACTAGCACTTCAAGCTAATCGAATTTATTAACTATACTCCTAGCATTGGTGTACATGCAAGTATACATGCATCTGTTTCTACTCTTAGTTACAGCCCAACTGAGCCATAGTAATGTAGTCATTTTTTCGATACGTGGTTAATGTTTTACATTACTATGGCTCAGTTAAAGGAATTGAAGGCCAGAACACACAATATTCCTGCACTTTCGATCAGGTAAAATTACACAAGACTGGATTTCCGTTATATACAAATTTTATATATACGTTATATACGAATGTAAACGTTGAATACACATTAGATATTATTTGGGATGTGTTAAATAATAACTCGATACCGATTAATTATACGAAGCTACTTATTAAAGAAATTTTTCACTTAAACTGTTAGTTGAGGCCAACTATATCACCTTTCGAGACAAGGTGTACCAACAAATTTTTGAATTACCAATGGGTTTGAGCCTGAGAGGCTTAATGTCAGAGATCTATCTCTCAGCAATTGAGAATATATAATCTGACACCTTTTCGACCCCATATCACATACTATGGGAGGTATTTAGACGATGTTCTAGTTATTACTGATAGTAGTACTATCCAAGACATTTTACATTCATTTAATAATATTCATTCTAGACTCAAAATTACATTGGAAAGGGAGGATACGGATACAAAGTCATTAAACTTTTTAAATTTCACGCTTACTCGGGACTCAAATAAAATCCAATTTAGCATCTATCGATAAACTACAAAAACCGGTATGCTTCTACATTATAATAGCTATCACCCATTCACCTACAAAAGACTGATTATCTTTAATCAATTTCTAAATGCCTATAAATATTCAACGACGGAATCCGCTTTGGGCTCAGAAATACGAATATTAACTATCAGGTTCTTAAACACGGGTTATCCCCTTGTCACAATAAACCGAATTAGGGTACAGGCTAAGGATGGGATACAAAATACTACACCAACCAACAATAGTAATATCAAAAAATACTTTATTTCTGTCCCATACGTTGAACAGTGGCACAAACAGCTTAATAGATTCTTTAAAGATACCAAATTTAAAATTGTGGTCAGGCCAATACGGAAATTACACACTATACTGAACAATCGCTCGGTTCTTTCCGCGTTCTCAACACATATTAACGACCTGGTATACAACATTTCTTGCGGTGATTGTGACTCGTCTTACCAAGGTTCGACGTTTTTCTCTGAATATTCGTGTAAATCAATATAAAGCCTCAGTTCGTACTTCTCGTTCAGCAGCATCAGAATTAACCTTTCATGCCATTAACGAAAAACATACTTTTTTATTTAACGAGGCCAAAATACTTAATGTCCAACATAATTATACATGACTATTAATTGTAGAAACCGTAGAAATTAAATTACACGAGAATTCTTTTAATGTTCGTCGGCCATATTTGATCTCCGATGCGTGGACCTTTACATGCATGCGCAAAGACAAATAATCACTATTTAAGTTTCATGTTCAACCCTATTCGATAATTTTCATTCCTGCGATCACGACATACGGTTGAAAAGCGTTGTCAGCTTCAGGAAGAAAAATTGTTTTGAATATTTTCGTTAGATTCTTTTTAATATTTTTAATTGCTTTAAATTAATTTTAATTGTGTTAAATTGGTTTTTAATTATTTTTTACTCTAATGTAAGGTTTTCGATTTTTTTGTTTTAATTTCTGGAGAGTATCATATGGAAGTGTTCTACGTACTATATTGAGGTAAACTCCTCTTATTATTTTACAAATTACTACAGAACATAAAGTTGGATCAAGGTCAGATTTTAAACCTATTTCTGTCGGTCCTTGGGAAAATTTCAGGTCCGGTTATGAGTTCCCATCCCTTGTTTCTCTCCTTTCCACAAAAATCAGCATAATTGAAAGTATGCTTTTGCATTAATTGACAAGAAAATGCAGATTGCTACCAAATTTTCAACCCTGGGGTGGTTCTAAGTTCAATTTCGATTTCATAGCATTTCCTCCCCAGTTTCCTTTACAGAAATATTATTATAAAGTTGGAATTTGATCAATTTAAAAATTACAATGATTATTTAGAATAATTTTAGGAATTTTTGTAACAAATTTTCATTTTCATGGGTTGACTTATTTTATTATAAATCAAGAATTATTACTATCTGCTAACAAACTTGAAATGTAACACACTGCATATGTTTAATTAACATGTTAATACCTTACTCTTCACTGCCCCCTACAACCCATCCCTCATAAAATAAATAAACTATTAACCTACAATCTCATACTTCTACAGTATTAATTAGCTGTGTCATTCTATGTTTTCACCATTAGATCTACTGCCTGTCATTTGTTAGGTAACAAATGACAGGCAGTACATCTAATGGGATATATTAAATTTATACCAGAAATATGCCTCAAAGACACAAATAATAAATGACAGACAAATTTTCATTTTAAAAAAGAAGAGAGCTGGAGGAGAAGGGGGGGGGGGGGAGAACCAAAAAAGTTCATATATTTAGTTCCCATAACAGTAAAGTTATTTCTGGTTACTTGTCACAAGTGAGTGACAAGTAATCAGGTATAAGATATTCAAGTTTTCAAGAAAATCATATTTACAGAAAACTATGATATTATTTACCTCACCAGACTCTGATATGAAGAACTGTGCCATTTTCAAGAAAGAACGAGCATTAACAGTCCCTAGGGAAAAAAAAAAGTATGTAAAAAGCAATGCTGACCATTTATCACATGACTTCCCAGAACTTAAGAGAAAATATTTCCATTTCTGTTTCTATTATATCCAAACAAGTGTTAATTATTGGACGTTTCAGCAATTTTAAATTACATTTCATTAAAACATCTACATTTTGCAGCTGTTAAATATAGATGTTGTATTAGTAACATATGTTTCTTTAAGAAATCCAAATTATTTAAGAAATATTTGTTTCTTTTCTGGAAATGCCATTTCAGTTTCAGCAGCTGTTTTATAAAAGAAATATTTATTAATTTATTAAAAGAAATTAATTTATTTATTAAAAATATATATAAATAAACAGAAATAACTTTTCCATATTTCTTTAGTAAAACAGAAGCTAAAACTGAAATGGTATTTTTAGTTACTTTCTCCATTTGCATATGCAGTTGAAAGCATTTATAATGAAACCTAAGGACTGATGAAAATTTCATTATATCTATAAATTCATTATACAAATAACTTCAAAAAAAATGGACAAAATACAGTAAATACTATGTAAAAAAAAAAAAAAAACAAGGAAACAAAAAAAGGTGAGCGACGAGTAACCACAAAAACCAAATTTTTAAATTTTTGCCTTTTTTTTTTTTAATGAAATTACAAATACACAAAATTAATATACAAAATTGTGTTCAATAAATAGTTTTACTAGTCCTACTCAGATTGATTAGCAAATTTTTACATTTATCTAATGATTTATTAAGTTATAACTAGTATTTTTTTTTTTTTTTTTTAGGAGCATTAGCAACTAAGGCCATATTGCTCCGGGGATATGCGGTGGTCACTCCCTGACCTTTTCGCATCCTCCGTATTTGGTGGTCACGGGCTCGAACCCGGTCTAATCAAGAAGTGTGTGCTACGCACTGCTGCTCCTGCCCACTTGGCTACGGAGGCGCCATAACTAGTATTAATACAGCTTTTGTTATCAGTGATTTCAGCACAAACATCCTATCTCGTAACCGTATTTAACTGTTGTAAATAAGTAGCCAGAAGATTTTCAAATCATGTAGGTTGGTGTGGTGTTTTTCCCCCTCCCCTTAGTAAAGGTATTGGTATTGTTATTTCTGGTGCAAGGGCTACTAGAGCCATACTGCACCTCCTTAGTGAAAGAATTAGAAAGGCAGTAGCATTATTAGAAATGTATAGCATTGCACATAATACATAAAATAACAGGGCACAAAAGGTGATATTGTTGTACATGCTGGCACTAATGATATTAAGAGTAAGAGACCAGCGGAATTACTTAACAAGTACAGGTCAATGTGGAAAAAAAGCCGTGAGTTAGGGTTGAATTTAAAAGTGTCTGCAATTCTGCCCAGACATGATAGGAGGGAGAATATAATGAGAGCCTTATCAATCAATTTTGAGACTGCTTCTACAGTGATAGGATGTAGAGAGACTGCTTCTATAGTGATAGGATACACTTAAATAGAAAGGGTGCAAGAATATTTGCTGATGTTATCGAGACAGCGTTAGTTGGGTCGGAAAACTGCTAGGTTGGGAGGATACACAGACTAATTGATTAACAGTAGGCTCTGGCAGAGATAAAAGTGATTCTTGCACTGCTTCTATTGTAATAAGCAGCAGGCTGGAACACAAGGTGCAGGGGATTTCAGAGATTGCTGGGAGTCATTGCAGAACAAAAAAATACATCGGCTGTGTTAGGGTAGCTAAGAATAGGCACAGGTGCACGTATACTTGCCTGTACAGCAATGATAGGAGTTTGGTAAATAAATTTGATGAATTTGAGTTGTACATCAAAGGCAGATATTGCTGGGTGTCACACAGATATAAGGAATGCAGAAATGGAATTTGAGGAGTACATAGTGTTTGGGGAGAGGGTGCCACCGGTGGTTTCCCACAACTGCACCATAAGTACTCTTGTGAAGTATACATTACTCTGTAAAAGCCAGACAAAACTATTGTGTGTTGTATATGAGAAGTATAATGTTGGGTTCTACTGTTGTGGTCTGGTTTTTGGCCACAGGACCCCTAATGGGATTCCACGTTGCCCATACACACCGCTAGACGGTAAGCCAGGCTGCCCATTATTCTCTGGCAGGTACTGCCACCTAATTGCCTGAGCATTCAATGACAGGACCTATAAAAAAAAAAAAAAAAAAAAAAAACACAGATAGAGATTAGGGAATATGAAAGTCAAGTGGGAGGGAAATAGTAAGAAATATTGAGGAGTAGATGAAGGCGACCTCAAAATTATTCAGTGGAGTAAACTCCACTAGGTGAGTGGGGAAAGGGAATGGGAGTTAAAAGATACCAGACAAGTCTGGTATTGATCGCCACTTGGCACACAAATCATGGTCAAGAGGTAAGGTCCTTTTCTGTGGTTTAGTCATGTCCAAGTAACTGTCACAATTGAAGATGTGCAGGTCAGAACTGGGAGACCAAGTCCCATCAGTGGCTTAGTCATATCCAGGTATTTGTCATGGTTGAGCGGCAAGGTTCTTTATCTGTGGTTTAGTCGCATCCAAATAACTGTTTCAGTTGAAGATGTGGAGGTCATGGTGAAGGTCACGGTTGGGAGACCAAGTCCCATCAATGGTTTAGTCAGTCATGTCCAGGTATTTGTCATACTTTTTGGGACACAAAGGCCCCCTCAGTGGTTTAGTCTTGTCCAGGTAATTGTCATAATTGGAGGTTCTCAGTATGTCTTGTTAACTGGTTTTAATCACATCAAGGTATTTAAACTCATCCAAATGTTTGTCACAATTGGTAGGTTTCAATGTCAGCAGTTTGGTGTATATTATTCACTATTCAGTGATTACTACTGGCATGTACGTTCCTAGGACGGTTGATAGGATTGTTTCTTCATCTTGCAAAGAGATCCTGGGTAAAATTTGCAAATGCCATATACTCTTCTATATTATCCAATAGGTGGAATTCATGATTTTGGTGATTAATAAAGAACGAAGGTCCTCATACGGGAACAGTCATACATAAGATGGTGCCAGCTTTCCGGCCCCCCACAAGCACAAGATGAATCTTCAATGATGCCCAGTGATGTTAGCTTGGCTTTAATGGATCCATGGCCAGTAAGTAGCTAAGTTGTGCACAAACCCGGTGAGAACCATGGGGGAGGTCTAGGGAAGATCATTTTTACATTCGGCAAGAATTTCTGGGTGATTTCACCCTTTGTTGAGTTAGACCACCTACTCTGCCACTCCTGCTGCAGGTGGTTAAGTAGGCGTTGATTCTCTTATTTACATCCATTAGCCAGGTTGGTTGTGTAGTTGAGGATGGTATGTAAAACTCCTTTTAAGAGTTGGTATAGCAATCCCATTCATACTACCTCCAAATCAAGGGGCAGAGCACCTGCCAGAAGCTGGAGGGCATTGGTGCTGACCATATATCAGGCATGGGTAATAACAAGCAGAATGGACTGCTGAATGGTATCCAGTATTTTGCTGTTGGAGGCCATAACTGCTTTGGTGAACCAGATTCCTGAGGCATGCGTGACGATCGGTAGAAAAAAATCTTATAGAATAATGAGAGGGTTCATCGTTTGAGGCCCCAGTCCCGGCATGAGACCCTGACAACAAGAGCAGCATAGTCCTGGATTTTGGTTCGGAGGTATTTCAGATGTGGCTGGAATGAGAGTTGGTATCAAGCATTACTCCAAGGTACTTCATTTGCATTGACAGTTTAATGGTCTTTCCATCTAATTTAATTTGTAGTAGTCTACCAAAATTTAGTTTGCCTTTTAAGAGTATAGAGTTAGTTTTGGTTGGAAATATTTGAAGGTTATTCTCTTTTGCCCTGTTTTTTAGAATACAAAGGGCATGATTAGCAAGTGTCTCAAGGCAGATTCTGGAGTCCACGGCCACAGCGATGATAATATCATCAGAATATATGCCTGAGATTTGACCTTTCCCAGATCAATGTTGAGGAAGTCATCCAAAACAATATTCCATAATAAAGGTCCAGGACCGAACCCTGCAGGCAGGCCGCGGAAAATGTTTCTGGAGACTTTCTGATATGGAATATTAATTACGCAATTCTGTTGGAGAGAGATATGATTTGATGGTCTCATAACGATTTTTAGAGATGGAAGCTCTGCGAAGCCTGCCAAGGACGCTGGGCCACCAAAGTGAGTCAAATGCCTCAGTGAAGTTGACAGCAATAATGAAGAAGTACTTCTTGTCTGTGTCAGTAGCTGCTCTGAGAAGATTCTGCAAGGTATCAACCAGGGAGGAACCATGTCTAAACCCATATTGTTTTGGTGAAGGCAAGTTGGCACCATTGTAGTGCTGTAAAATTTTGTTGTGGAGTAATCTTTAGAATAGTTTACTAAGGACTGGAAGAAATGTGATTGGGCGGTATGATTCTGGTAACTCTGGAGGTTTTGTGGGTTCTTAAGGATGAGCTTCAAGTTGGCTATTTTCCAATCACTTGGGAATATTCCAGCTTGCAAACAGCAGTTGAGGAGATATAAAATGACCTCGGGAGTGTACTCGACAGCCTTTTTGATTATTTCAGGCTCCAACAGTTCCGGTCCTGGGCATTTTCTACCCCTAATGAGAACACTTACAGTGTAGCCCATCAACACTAAATGGAGGCTCCAGGTTACACATATCATAGTGGTCATTCTCGTGGCCATGCAGTTGGCACCAACTGAATGATCCAATTTGTGCTGTTGCCAATTTTGGACTTTGTTGAATACTTGGGGTAGATTAATCTTTGTTGGTCCTGGCCTGGAATTACGGTGATATATTTCATCAACAAGTTGGTCATGGATAGAATCCCTATTCAAATCAAACATAATTACTGAGGGTCCCTTCTTTCTGGGGTATTCGGCAGATAGGCCAAGAGTGGGAATTTTTAGATTCGTCCTGATGTTGTCAGCTTCTTCCTTTGTCTTGGTTTCTATTACTACACCTACATTACGCGTTTTATGAATGGATTTAATCCTTGTTGTTTTAAAGTCTTCTTGCAAGTTTGTCATGACTTTATTTTTTATTTCCTCACTTGATCGTTGAGCATTTTCATTCAGCAGGCGAAGGCCAACTAGGTGCGGCTGTTTGATTAACGTTTTCCTCCTAGGCTGAGTATCTTTGCTGATCATTGTACTCTGTTTGATTATCCTCAGCTCATCAGCTTAGGAATGGTTGTTCTGTGGCATTTGACTTTCCTGTTCCTCATGAATATCTTCCAACTTTGCCATCGTTTTTTCGTTATCCACATAAGTTTTAAAGAGAATGTATTCCATCTCTCCATATTTGCATTATTTCTTCCCGAAGGGTGGTGGTAATACCATTACTTGAATCTGTCACCACCTGCTCCAGCTCCGAACGCAGGGCCTGAACTTGTGCCAATATCAGGCATCATTGTTTGATCCAGGTACTGGTTCAGGAGTCTGTGTAGCTAGGGACATCGTTTCCTTGCTTTGGGGTGTTGGATTGCTAGACAATGACAGTCCATGTAAATGGTGACGCTTCATGTCATATTTAGGATTAATTAGGATTAAAAAAATTAGGATTAATTTTCATGTTTTTGCTCCTAATTCCCTTTGAAGATGACAAAATGCTTGCTTCAGTGTCATTTTCTGTCTCAATTTTAACTGAAGAAATTTTATTTTCCTCTGCCAAATCCACATCACTGAATATTTCTCTTAACTTTACTTAATTACTTATCTGAATCATTCTCAGGAGTATTGGTCTTAGCTTTTCTCCTATTGCTTCTTCTTAAAACAGGAGATCTACTGCAAGATGAACAGTAATCCAACTGAGCTTTCTTCACCACCATGGCATTTCTGCCTTTGATGGCGTGTTTTGATGGGATATTCAGACGATGGTGTTAAAAGTGCAGTGCCCTCATCATACAACTCTGCCAACTTGACAGCGTTACCCGAGAGAACCTCCTCCTCCGATTCCCTTCCATTCCATCATTTTTTCACCCGAACTTCCGGAGACCGAAGCGTCAGTAGATTCTCTGCTTAATCCCTTTGACAATTTTCCTTGTGACATATTTTGATCCTGAAACTCCAAAAGTTTTAAGAGCTGCTGTTTAAATTCTGAAAGTTATGGATGCAGGGGACTTTCAATTGGTGGAGGGTTTTCCTACACCGATTAGTAATATTCAATTTTGGGACAAAATATCATCTTATCTAAAATATATTGATTTTTAAAGACTTCGATGCTTAATTAGTTACGGCATATACAGCCATTGTTATATATATATAAATAAAAAAATTAAAAAAATTTCCAACTTAGTGGTCTCTTCATTAGAATCCTTTTTTTTTTTTTTAAATCCATAAAATCTGCAATCCTCTGGTTCCACACCATAAAATGTGCCACATATGAGACCACCCCTGAGTAAATCTGACTCTCTATTTGACAAAGTTTTTTTTTTTATTTATATATATATATAACAATGGTTGTATATGCATTAACTAATTAAGCATCGAAGTCTTTAAAAATCAATATATTTTAGATAATATGATACTTTGTCCCAAAATTGAATATTACTAATCAGTGTGGAAAAACCCTCCACCAATTGAAAGTCCCCTGCATCCATAACTTTCAGAATTTAAACAGCAGCTCTTAAAACTTTTGAATACCAGTGCTATGTTAAAGCATAGGCAGCTAGAACTGACAGTTAAAACAAAGAATGTTCTAACTGCCAAAACAGACTAATTGCAAAGTTAGCGTAAATGTTACCTTTCCTTGATAATAGATAGTCATACCTGATGAATTTCATGACACTATACCCGAATTTTACAAAATAAATTAAAAAGAAACAACTTAAAACTATATTTATAAATGCATTTAACAAGAGCACATATAATATCAATCAACACAGCAAACCAAGTCACACATAGTGGCATAGTCTTTGGGGAATACAATGTGTACAGGAAGGATAGAAAGGGAGGAGGGGTTATGCTTTTAGTTAAGAAACCCAAAATCCAAGGAAGTACAGCCAGTCGACACGGGTGGACAGAGCAGTGTTGAGTCAGTTTGGTGTGACATAAGCACTGGGAAAGCAAAATTGAGAGTATGAGTGTGTTATAGGCCTAATGACTCTGATGAGTATAATAAACAACTGTACAAAGAAATAGAGGG
Source organism: Mastigoproctus giganteus (assembly GCF_048544385.1). Classification (NCBI taxonomy): domain Eukaryota; kingdom Metazoa; phylum Arthropoda; class Arachnida; order Uropygi; family Thelyphonidae; genus Mastigoproctus; species Mastigoproctus giganteus. The sequence goes on from NC_143576.1 coordinate 167,733,842, forward strand.
GGCCAGTATATCAGAGTATAATGAGGATTTTAATTTCCCAGGTATTGACTGGAATTTGTGGGCTGGTCACTCACACAATCATACAGTAAATCCACTTTTATGAATTTATTGGATGATTGTTTTCTACAGCAGCATGTTTGGGAGGCACTTAGAGGGAGTAATACTCTTGATCAGATTATCAGTAGGGAATTTTCATGCATTAAGAATCTGCAGATAAAGGAACCACTAGGTGGCAGTGATAGTGTGCTAATGTGGGATTTCCTCAAAGCGGTAAGTACCATCAGGGGTAAAGGGAAGGGTTTTTGCTTTTGTAAAGGAGACTACAGTAGCCTGAGACAGTATTTAAATTCTATACGGTGGGACTAACTGATGTTACCAATAGCAAATTCAAAATGGGAAGCATTCAAAGAATCAATCTTGGAAGCTACTAGGCTTTTCATACCAACTAAGAAATATTGTTCAAGGTTTAGGCCTAAATGGGTGTCAGATGAACTAATGAGACATGCAGCAGAGAATAAAAATGCATGGGATACATATAAATTAACAGGTGACGCGGAAGACTATGACACAGGCTGGTCTGTAACGAAGTCACAAAGGAGAATAGTCAGGCAAAGGCAGATTACGAGAAATCTTCGGCAAAGGATGTAAAGAAAACAGCAAAGAGTTTGTTACTTGTGTGAATTCTAGAAGGAAGGGAATGAATCAGATTGGTCCCTTTGACGTCGATGGTTCACCTGTTGATAATCCTGTTCAGGTGGCTAACAAACTAAGTGAGTATTTTGCATCTACATATACACATGAGGAGTTATTCAGGAAGGGGAATGCCAGAGGTGAATTAAACTCTGACTGTGAGCTAGATGATTTTGTAATGACTGAGAGCAAAGTGGAGGAGAAATTGTTGAATATAAACACAAGAAAGGCACCTGAGGTGGTAGTAGTAGTAGCAGCATGTGATGCAAGAAAGCAAGTGTATGAGCTTATGCAGCATCAGCCAAAAAAAAAATCACACCATTCCCTCCAAACGCCTGTCCAGTTGCTCCTTAAATTTATTCAACCTATCAACTTCCACAACGACAGATGGAAGTTTGTTTCAGCAATTAACCAACCCCTGGCTAAAGGCAAATTTCCGCACATCTATTCTACATCTGTCTTTTCTTAATTTGAATTTATGCCCCCTTAGGTTTGTAATCTGAACAAGTGGAAGGATCCCATCAGAATTCAGCGTGCTCAAAGCATTCAAGGCCTTATACACCTCAATCAGATCACCGCGCAGGTGACTAGTCTCCAGCCACAGCAATTTGCAGTACTTAAGCCTCTCTTGGTAAGAGGATCCCTTCATTCCCCTCACCAATCTTGTTGCCCTTCTCTGTACATGCTCAAGTAAATCTACGTCTTTCCTAAAATGAGGCCTCCAGACCTGTATGCAGTACTCAAGGCGTGGCCTGACCATTGCCTTATACAGAGGGACAATCACCTCCTTCTCCCTGCTAGCAAAATTCCTATATATCATTGACAAAACCCCATGACCTGCCCTGGCAGCCTGTCTGCACTGCTCAGAAAACTTCATATCTGACTGCACAATTACTCCCAGGTCTTTTTCATTTTCTACCACCTTAAGTGTAGTACCACAGAGTTGGTACGTTTCTCTTAGGTGTATGGGATGTATCCAGTTATATTAAAGGAGGCAGCAAAGGAAGTAAGCAAATGCTTAGCCATAATTATGAGATCTTTCTTGGACTCAGGGAATGTACCCATGGACTGGAGATGTGCAAATGTGACCCTAATCCACAAAGGAGGATCAAAGTGTGACACAAGTAATTACAGACTGTTAGTTTAACTTCTTTTCCAGGGAAATTAATGGAGGCACTAGTTAAAGAAGCACTGTAGAATCATCTAGACAAGGCTTCAGTTACAGCTCGGACACAGAATGGGTTTGTTAAGGGGAAGCCTTGTCTGTTCAATTTGAGTGGATACTATGATTTGGTCACAAAGGAACTGGATGCAAAGAATAATTTTGATATCATATATTTGGATCTTAAAAAATCTTTTGATACTGTTGCACATGGAAGACTGCTACACAAATTGGAGCAGTGTGGCATTGGAGGCAAATTACTGCTATGGATAAAGGGATGGTTGAGTGGGAGAAGACAGAGTTGTAATCAATGGACACTGCTCTTCATGGACTAATGTTAATAGTGAAGCCCCAAGGGTTCAGTGTTGAATCCACTATTTTTTTCTGTATTGATTAATGATACTGATGAGGGTATATCAGGCTTAATGTCTAAGTTTGCAGACGATACGAAGATCAGCAGGTTTGTTAATGACACTAATGACAGTAAGTTTCTGCTGCAACAGATTTTTTTTTTTTTTTCTGTATTGATTAATGATACTGATGAGGGTATATCAGGCTTAATGTCTAAGTTTGCAGACGATACGAAGATCAGCAGGTTTGTTAATGACACTAATGACAGTAAGTTTCTGCTGCAACAGGATCTATAAAATTTGAGCTGATGGGCTGAGAGGTGAATTGGGGTTACATTTGCACATCTCCAATCCATGGGGACCTCCGTTGAGTCCAACAATGCTCTCATAATTACGCCTAAGGGTTTGCTTACTTCCTTTCCTGGCTCCTTTAATATAACTGGATTGATTTCATGCACCTCAGGTCCATTTCTTATGTTTAACTTCAACAATTTCTCCTCCACTTTGCTCTCAGTTATTACAAAATCATTAACTCCCTGTTAGAGTTTAATAAGCTTCTGTTCTCCACTTTCCTACAAAATTCCTCATGTGTGAATGTAGACCCAAAATACTCATTCAGCTTGTCAGCTATCTGAGCAGGATTACCACAGTCAAACATAGACATCAAGTGTATTCATCCAATCTGATTCATCCCTTTCTTTCTAGAGTTTATATCAGTAAAGAAGTCTTCATTGTTTTTCTTTGCATCCTTTGCCAAAGATTTCTCGTAATCTGCATTTGCTTGCCTAACCTCCTTTGTGACTTGATTACACAAACTTCTTGATTACAATCTACCATAGGCTTCTATGTCACCTGATAATTTATATGTATTCCGTGAATTTTCTTCTCTGCCACGAGTCTCATTAGTTCATCTGACATCCATTTGGGCATAAACCTTGAAAGTGTTTCTTAGATGTAATGAAAACCTTGTAGCTTCCAAGATTAATTCTTTGAATCCTTCCCATTTAGAACTGGTAACACTATTTAGAACTGGTAAAAGAATTTAATAGAATTCCCATTTAGAACTGGTAATAGAATTTAATAGAATTCCCATTTAGAACTGGTAATAGAATTTAATAGAATTCCCATTTAGAACTGGTAATAGAATTTAAAAAATGTCTGAGACCACTGTTGTCACCTTTACGAAAGCAAAAACCCTTCCCTTTACCTGTGATGGTAGTTACATTTTTAATTAAATCCCACATCAGTACACTGTGATCACTGCCATCTAGTAGTTCCTTTTTCTGTAAATTCTTAATGCATGAATAATCACTGCTGATAATCAGGTCGAGTATTACTCACCCTGGTTACCTCTCGAACATCCTGCTGTAGAAAACAATCATCCAGTAAATCCACAAGTCTTGCTAGTGTGCGAGTGTTGGAAAGTGTTATGGTTTGGGGGGGGGATGCGGGCAAGTGATGCTATATAAGCTTGCTTTCTTGCATCATTTGCCACTACTAATGCTAAATATGAGACACTCTATAGACAAAACACCATTTTCTACAATTTGTGGTGAATTAGGTAGAACAATTCTTTTCTTACAGAATTTCAGCATCTGTTAATATGAGGCTTTCAAATCAGTTTTTATGTATAATCCAAAAGTCCCTCAAAGTGGCATCAGCAGTGATGGTAGGCAATCCCACAGCTCTTCTATACCTGAGTCATCAATGGTTACCCCTTCATTTCGAACTACAGGAAAATGAGCTTTCTGAAAACAACATTGAAAGGCAGATAACTTTACATAATTTCAAGAATTCTGCATTAACTCAACAACCACCTTCTTATCAACCTTCAGTCACGATCCTTTCAGTAAATTCAGAAGCAGTCTCCTTATTATTTATCTTCGGTAATGGCACTTGCAATGCTGTTGTGATCTTTCTGATGATTAGACGTATGCCATTAATTAGCTGAAATTTTTTCTCTAACAGCTGTTGTTTCGGTGGTCCTTTGTTTTAGTCCCATAGTACACAATATTGCTAGACTATGCAATAACCTGCCAAAACATCCCACCCAACTATTTGGACCATTACTGAGTCTGCAAGTAGGGCATGTCATAATTAGGGAATATAATACATTTTAACAGCAGTCATCATCTCTTTTGACAAATACCTCTCCTCAGTTTATCCAATATAAGGCAATGATGGGTGGTACTGATTGTTTCACCTTTCAAAAAGGCCACAAATAAGATGCTTGTGGACTTCCTTCTGTTTGTTGCACATTAATGAGCTGCAATAGTAGATGTATTCTTGTCAGATACATGGGGATAATAGAGCCGTGCTACATGTTTAGTAATTATTCTAGTGAGGAAATCTGGATGCTTATGATCCAACTTCAAATTTGGCTTTTATATCTATAGCAAAAGAACCCAGTATTACTTCTGTTGGATATTTTAAGTATCTAAAGATTCTTTCTGTATAGTATTGAATTCTTTACTGCATTTGATCAGCTCTTAGCATATTAATAAACAGCTTATAAATACAAAAATTCAGTTAATTTAATTAATATATAATTTGCAATCTCTTAAAATATATTTAAAAAATTTGCCTCGTGCTTTTTTGATCACCTTTTGTAACATTATCAAAAGTGTAAAGTACCACATGAAACTATTTTACCTGCACGGGGAAATCTGAACTGTTCCAATTCTCTTTCGTCGACAAAATTAGGAAGACAAAGAATCTCTACATCACTTTCATCTACTTCCTCATAGAGGATACGATAAAAGCCACCTGAAAGATATGTTTCAAAGCAACCATAAGAAGTGATTTAATATTTTATTATATTACAGAGACATATTATAAAGAAAAACATGGTTTTTACTAAATCACTGAGTCGCTGTTAATCTGTACGCTTATTATGTTCATTGATTTTTCTGTATTATTATGTAATTTAGTTCTCTGGTTATGTCTGCTTATGAGGATCCTCAGAGAATTACCAAAGCATTAGGTTTAATAAAAACCATTTTATACACAGAGAAGTGTGTATTTTTCTTCCATATCATAACCTCATAAAAATGCCCTTCATTCAGCATATACAAACATGGATACATACATATATATATATATATATATATATATATATATATATATATATATATAGAGAGAGAGAGAGAGAGAGAGAGAGAGAGAGAGAGAGAGAGTGTGTGTGTGTGTGTGCGTGCGCGCACACGTGCATATACACACACAGTATACTGTAAATTATTTTCTGAAAATAATACAGAAATTGATACACTCTAATCTATACCCTCTGCCATAGCAATAACCAACTTCTAATCTATGTACAAAAAGTTGGATCATCATTTTGAACTATTCAGAACTTTTGCTGTACCATTACAGCAAAAGGTTTCCAACCCACCTAACTCTGCCTCAATAGCATCAGCAAATATTCTTGCACCCTTTCTATTTAAGGGTATCCCATCCCTGTAGAAGCAGTATCTCCTGTTAGCAAGCACAGACCACCTGAAAAACATTCTACCCAGTGAGCCTTGTACAATGTCTCCAGTCAGAATTGATTAACAAGGCTCTCATTATATACTCCTCCTATCGTGTCTGGCCAGAATTGCAGACACTTTCAAATTTAACCCTAAAATTCATGACTTTTTTTCTTTTTTCACCATTGACCTGTACTTGTTAAGTAAATCTGCAGATCTGTTACTCTTAAGGTAATTAGTGCCAACGTGTACAACAAATCACCTTTTGTGCCCTTAAAATATGATATCTGCTCTACAACGTCATCAACTTTTGCCCCTAGCAGACATACCCTGGTCCTATTCCAGCTGCCCTTTTTGCATAATATATATTCCCCGTCTCCCTGACAATAGAGTCACTAACAATAACTAGTTCCTGTGGGACCAGCGGATTCTGCCTTGGAGATTGCCACTGTGTTGCCTGATGCACAGGAGTGAGCTCTGGCATTGAGTTGGGCAGCTGAGAGCTTGATGGGCCCCTCATATTAATTTCATCGAGGGCATCTACCCTACACCTCAAACTCTCATAGACGCCCATCAGAAGCTGAGTTGGTACCTAATTTCATCACAGTCTCTGCACCTAACACACACACAAAGACATCGTTGGTATCCAGCAACAGCTATATTCTTCTTCCTCTGATTAGAAATTCAGAAAACTCTTTTTTTTTCTTGCCACAGTGATACTGTTGGAAGGGATAGCAAGAATGAAATCCCTCCTGTTCTCCAACAGAGGGGAAAAACATACTTGATAAATGCCATCTGAAAGTATATACCTTAAAAATTACTCTTTAATAATCTGGATGATAAATTGCAATCACTGTTCACAATGCGGGAGGCATCTATTCATAACCCCCTAACTTCTAGCTCTGACTTCGAACTTTAAATAACACATTTTAATTGTGTGCATATATCTTTATATCCTTGTACTTGCTACATCATGGACTATGCTTATGCTACCCATGTGACATAAAAATTAAAATCAGATATACTTTGTAAAAATAATTTTAATAAACAGTAAAAAATAAAAATGCAGCTGATTTTGTTGTGTGTAACTATAAGTTACTTAAATTATATAGCACTGTACTTTTAATTTACTGCAATGAATGCAATCATAAGTTAGTGTTCTTGGCTTGGGTAAAGAAAGCCTGCACGAGAACGACGACAAACGTTGGATAACTTACGCGGTAATTTAGTTTGCCGATACAGCACTCTAGCGCTGCTCACTCGGTAAACAGACGGTAGGTGTTATCGGACTGGAGCAAAGTCGAGAACGATATACTGATTGACAGGTAGGCGTGGCAAACAATGAAATGATTGGTGGTGGGTGCGACAGACGAGGCACAAGGAACATTTTGTAGATCCACATACAGGAGCACATACGAATAATATCGAAGCCCAGTGGAAGAAACTAAAAAAGTGTAACTAAAGGAGTAAATGGCAGCTGTAAACATATGTTGATGGGTCACATTAATGAATATATGTGGCGTCAAATTTATGGGAAAAATCATGAAGATACTTTTCACAATATTGTTACTCAAATTGCGAATAGCTATTCAGGTCCAACTGTATGATTTGTACTCATGAATTTTTTTTCTGAGAAAGTTTCGTTCCGTTCATTTTATGTTCTTCATTGTGTTTTTTTTTTTTTTTTTTTTTTCTCATATTAAAAGCAGATTTTTGGAGTTGATGAGTGCTTTTACTGTATTATTGATTTAGGTTTGGTTACGAAAAAAGGAAAAGGTTTCTTTGTTTTTCGTTGTATTTCATAACCTGAGCTTAAATGGTAGGTTAGGAAATAAAAGAGGTTTCCTTGTATTTCGCGACCTAAACTTAAACGTTAGGTTGGGAAATAATAGAAAAAGAAAGAAAGATTCTTTATATATACAGTATACTGAATAGCTATTAAGGTGCTGATTGACGTTATGATACGTGTGTATCCGCATGAGTGTCTTTAAAAATAAAAGTACATTAATAAAAAAATTAATATTTTATTAATAAACAATTTATGTGCTAGTCCACTCATGATTCTAAAGAAAAAAGGTTAGGTTACCCCCTCCATTTCGGGAGAGGTTCAAGCTCCCATGGGATTCAAGTGGAGGTAACCTGACCTATTTTCACCATTAGGGCATATTATTGAACAAGAAAATAAAAATACGGTCATAAAAAAATTTATTTTTTTATGAATGTATTTCTAAATATGACTGATTCTAAAGAAAAAAGGTTAGGTTACCCCCTCCACTTCGGGAGGGGTTCAAGCTCCCATGGGATTCAAGTCGATGTAACCTGATCTTTTTTCACCGTTACAGTAAATGTTAGGGCATGTACGATTAGGACAAGTTACCATTAGTGCTGCTACAGTGATACTAAACCGATGTTATCGTGTGTTGTGTTCGCGCACCAATCAGCACGTCGTTTGCCACGCCTACCTGTCAATCAGTATATCGTTCTCGACTTTGCTCCAGACCGTTAACACCTACCGTCTGTTTACCGAGTGAGCAGCGCTAGAGTGCCGTATCGGCAAACTAATTTTCCGCGTAAGTTATCCGACGTTTCTCGTCGTTCTCGTGCAGGCTTTCTTTACCTTCGCCGTGTTCTTTTATACTTCAGTTTTTTGGAAACTTTTAATAATGTTCCTTTCAATTTAGTGCTGGATTTCATTTTTAATGTCAATCCAATTTCTACTTCTGAATCACTGATCAAAAATTTCATAATCAGAAGCATTACAATATAACAAAACATCATAAACAGATATAATTCAGAAATTAAAAAAAAGGACATCTACAAATCTTTTGCTTTCATCTAATTTACTCACCTAGAAATGTGATATTAAGAGGAAAGGAGGTATTTAAAAAATAATAATTTTAAATCTAGAAAACTAATCATACCTTTTAGACAAATGTACAGAATTGGTAAAGATATAATAGCTGAGTGGTGTTGTGAGTAATTCACGTCATGCAAAAAAAAAATATGATACACATCTGATAATTTAGTAAATAATGTTACACTAATAAAAACGGTTACCTTATGAGTTAATGTATTAATTCATAATAATATATTAATTATTTGGCATTACTGGTATTATTGTTTAATTTTATATTTGATACTAAATTATGTACATTCAAAAACTGGAACTGCAAAATGGAAAATTTCTGAAGGTCCAACCCAAACTCCAGGTAACCTGCAGGTATTGACCCATGCAGGATTCTAACCACTGCTCTCTTCCGTCTCTCTTTAAAACACTATCTGATGCCTGTGGTGTAGCAGTGTGGTAGCTAGTAGGCTAATGTGGTACACCTCATAAGCCTGCTGAGCTGTATGCTACCCAAGAGATCAGTTGTTTGTTTGTTTGTTTGTTTGTTATTTGGTTTTTAGGAGCATTAGCAACTAAGGCCATATTGCTCCGGGATATGCGGTGGTCATTCCCTGACCTTTCTGCATCCTCCGTATTTGGTGGTGACGGGCTCGAACCCCGGTCTAATCAAGAAGCGTGTGTTACGCACTGCTGCTCCTTCCCACCTGGCTACGGAGGAGCCAGAGAGAGAGAGAGAGAGATCAGTTGTGTTGTACAGTAAAATTTAGTTATTATAATTAAATATTATATAATTAATGAAGAAATTAATAAAAATTAAAGAAAGAGAAAAGAAAGATTGTTTCCATGAACATTAAGTCAGATGCTCTGCAAAGACTCCATAAAGATATTCCAATAAATTTAAAGGTTTTAAGGTTTTCCAATAAATTGTCAATAATTTGTTGGAAAATGAAATTATGAATGATGTAGAAGTCATACTCACTGAGACAGAAACGAAAGAATCTAAACATGAAGACACTGAATCAAACCCAGTGCCAAATTTTTTCATGTAGCAGTCAAAAATGCCCTAGGTACACCTACATTATACTGAACAGTAGCCAGATTCAACAGTAAATGGATAAAGATTACTGATCTTATGTAAATGAATGTGTATATGTTTTTAATGAAAATAAAATCGTTAAGTACTTTTTTTTTTTTTTTTTATGATTCTTTGCTATAAATTACATTTTAAACTAACCAATCAACTACCATCTATGAGATTCTATTATATAAGAAATGCAATCCTATAAATAACACTTGCTTAATTCTCACTATGAATCTTGAAAAGAGCAAAGTTCATTACAATTTATTACAAATTTGATCTTTTTTTTTTTTTTTGGTGAAAAAATTAGGAAAATTGTAACTACTCCCATTTTTATTTTTGGCAAACTTCCAATGGCAAATGAAAATGGCACAAGAAGATTACTATTTTTAATATCCAACAAAGAAAAGATTAATTTCTGCACAGCAAACATGCAGATAACTTGTTAACAAAAACACAAGTGCTCAAGGCATTAACAGCTACTGGCTATTTTTATCTGCTAAAGATAAAATAGTGATACTAAAGGAACTGCATAGGTTCATCATCATCATCATCATCACCCATTTTCAATCCACTGCAGGATGAAGGCCTCTCCAGCAACTTTCCAGTTCCTTCTGTTTTGAGCACTGGCCATCCATTTACTACTCAAAGACTCATGAATTTCATCTATCCATCTCCGCCTTTGTCTTCCAGGTTTTCTTCTAGCTCCTCTTGGGTACCATTCTGTTATTTTCTTAGTCCATCTGTCATCATGTCTTCGAGCTATGTGTCCTGCCCAAGACCATTTTAGTTCTTTAGTTTTGATAAGAATGTCCTTTAC